>NW_022261979.1:10695489-10717989 GCF_002021735.2 Oncorhynchus kisutch | reverse complement strand
AAATCTAATGTCTAAATATAATGTCTAAAGTCTAAATCTAAAGGCTGAATCTAGTGTCTAAATCTAAAGTCTAAATCGAATGTCTAAAGTCTGAATCTAATGTCTAAATATAATGTCTAATGTCTAAATCTAATGTCTAAAGTCTAAATCTAATGTCAATATCTAATATCTGTATCTAGTATATAATATCTAAATCTAATATTGAAATCTAATGTCTAAATCTAATGTCTAAATCTTATATTGAAATCTATGTCTAAATCTAATACCTAAATCTAATGTCTAAATCTTATATTGAAATCTATGTCTAAATCTAATACCTAAATCTAATGTCTAAATCGAATATTTAAATCTAATATCTAAATCTAATGTCTAAATCGAATATCTAAATCAAAAATGTAAATCTAATGTCTAAATCTAATATCTAAATCTAATATCTAAATCTAATATCTAAATCTAATGTCTATATCTAATATCTATATCTAAATATAGTGTATAATATCTAAATCTAAGTTTAATATAAAAATCTAATATCGAACTCTATTTCAATATTAAAATACACAATATATGGAACATATATTTCTGTTTTCCGAGTTTTGGGAAGTTGAGAAACTTGTAACTTCGGCCTTCAAAGCTTCTAATGGGATGATATTATATTCAGTGTGTGTTTCCTTACCTCGTTGAAGAGGGAGAAGATGTCTCTGAGCATGTCTGACACAGGGACATCAAGGTAGTGGGCAAAGGCTTCCAGACCCAGCTTCTCTCCCTCCATCTTCCTGGCTCTGTTCCCAAACTCCTGCAGTACCTTCTCCACGTTCTGGGGCTTCAACCTGAGCAGGTAACATCAACACATTAATAGTCTCTACATTCTGGGGTTCAACCTGACCAGGTAACATTAATACAGTCTCCACGTTCTGGGGTTCAACCTGACCAGGTAACATCAATACAGTCTCCACGTTCTGGGGTTCAACCTGACCAGGTAACATTAATACAGTCTCCACGTTCTGGGGTTCAACCTGACCAGGTAACATTAATACAGTCTCCACGTTCTGGGGTTCAACCTGACCAGGTAACATCAATACAGTCTCTACATTCTGGGGTTCAACCTGACCAGGTAACATCAATACAGTCTCCACGTTCTGGGGTTCAACCTGACCAGGTAACATCAATACAGTCTCTACATTCTGGGGTTCAACCTGACCAGGTAACATCAATACAGTCTCTACATTCTGGGGTTCAACCTGACCAGGTAACATTAATACATTAATACACAGTCTCTACATTCTGGGGTTCAACCTGACCAGGTAACATCAATACACAGTCTCTACATTCTGGGGTTCAACCTGGCCAGGTAACATCAACACATTAATACACAGTCTCTACATTCTGGGGTTCAACCTGACCAGGTAACATCAATAGAGTCTCCACGTTCTGGGGTTCAACCTGACCAGGTAACATTAATACAGTCTCTACATTCTGGGGTTCAACCTGACCAGGTAACATTAATACATTAATACACAGTCTCTACATTCTGGGGTTCAACCTGACCAGGTAACATTAATACAGTCTCTACATTATGGGGTTCAACCTGACCAGGTAACATCAATACAGTCTCCACGTTCTGGGGCTTCAACCTGACCAGGTAACCTTAATACATTAATACACAGTCTCTACATTCTGGGGTTCAACCTGACCAGGTAACATTAACACATTAATACAGTCTCTACATTATGGGGTTCAACCTGACCAGGTAACATTAATACAGTCTCTACATTCTGGGGTTCAACATGACCAGGTAACATCAATACAGTCTCCACGTTCTGGGGTTCAACCTGACCAGGTAACATCAATACACAGTCTCTACATTCTGGGGTTCAACCTGGCCAGGTAACATCAACACATTAATACACAGTCTCTACATTCTGGGGTTCAACCTGACCAGGTAACATCAATAGAGTCTCCACGTTCTGGGGTTCAACCTGACCAGGTAACATTAATACAGTCTCTACATTCTGGGGTTCAACCTGACCAGGTAACATTAATACATTAATACACAGTCTCTACATTCTGGGGTTCAACCTGACCAGGTAACATTAATACAGTCTCTACATTATGGGGTTCAACCTGACCAGGTAACATCAATACAGTCTCCACGTTCTGGGGCTTCAACCTGACCAGGTAACCTTAATACATTAATACACAGTCTCTACATTCTGGGGTTCAACCTGACCAGGTAACATTAACACATTAATACAGTCTCTACATTATGGGGTTCAACCTGACCAGGTAACATTAATACAGTCTCTACATTCTGGGGTTCAACCTGACCAGGTAACATCAATACAGTCTCTACATTCTGGGGTTCAACCTGACCAGGTAACATTAATACAGTCTCTACATTCTGGGGTTCAACCTGACCAGGTAACATTAATACACAGTCTCTACATTCTGGGGTTCAACCTGACCAGGTAACATTAATACAGTCTCTACATTCTGGGGTTCAACCTGACCAGGTAACATCAACACATTAATACAGTCTCTACATTCTGGGGTTCAACCTGACCAGGTAACATTAATACAGTCTCTACATTCTGGGGTTCAACCTGACCAGGTAACATTAATACAGTCTCTACATTCTGGGGTTCAACCTGACCAGGTAACATCAACACATTAATACAGTCTCTACATTCTGGGGTTCAACCTGACCAGGTAACATTAATACAGTCTCTACATTCTGGGGTTCAACCTGACCAGGTAACATTAATACAGTCTCTACATTACATCGTGACCCTCTCTACATTCTGAGGTTCAACCTCACCCCAGTCTCCGGACCAGCTTGGCGAACTCCAACAGGCAGGTGTCAACAGGGAGTCTGAGTTGACCCTCAGCCATGGCCAGTTGACAGTCTTCAAACGAGTAGTCAGTAATGGGGATGTCCAGGGCCCTGGAGAGGAAGGATAGAGACTTAAAACAGAGTGTAAACTAGGATAAGGTCTGATATACAGGCCTCTAACCAGTAGTCCAGTGTTTTCAGAAGCGGTCCTCGTGACCCTCAGCTGTTTCATACATTTCATCTGTTCCAACATTTACACACAACTGATTCAACTAGTCAAACAATCAGCTGAGTCGAGGGGTGATGGGGCCCTCTAGAGCCCTGAGGAACAGTAGACAGTTAGACTAGAGCATGAGGAGAGAGTTAACCAGTAGTCTGTGATGGGGCCATCTAGAGCCCTGAGGAACAGTAGACAGTTAGACTAGAGCATGAGGAGAGAGTTAACCAGTAGTCTGTGATGGGGCCATCTAGAGCCCTGAGGAACAGTAGACAGTTAGACTAGAGCATGAGGAGAGAGTTAACCTGTAGTCTGTGATGGGGCCATCTAGAGCCCTGAGGAACAGTAGACAGTTAGACTAGAGCATGAGGAGAGAGTTAACCAGTAGTCTGTGATGGGGCCATCTAGAGCCCTGAGGAACAGTAGACAGTTAGACTAGAGCATGAGGAGAGAGTTAACCAGTAGTCTGTGATGGGGCCATCTAGAGCCCTGAGGAACAGTAGACAGACTAGAGCATGAGGAGAGAGTTAACCTGTAGTCTGTGATGGGGCCATCTAGAGCCCTGAGGAACAGTAGACAGACTAGAGCATGAGGAGAGAGTTAACCTGTAGTCTGTGATGGGGCCATCTAGAGCCCTGAGGAACAGTGGACAGTTAGACTAGAGCATGAGGAGAGAGTTAACCTGTAGTCTGTGATGGGGCCATCTAGAGCCCTGAGGAACAGTAGACAGTTAGACTAGAGCATGAGGAGAGAGTTAACTAGTAGTCTGTGATGGGGCCATCTAGAGCCCTGAGGAACAGTAGACAGTTAGACTAGAGCATGAGGAGAGAGTTAACCAGTAGTCTGTGATGGGGCCCTCTAGAGCCCTGAGGAACAGTAGACAGTTAGACTAGAGCATGAGGAGAGAGTTAACCATTAGTCTGTGATGGGGCCATCTAGAGCCCTGAGGAACAGTGGACAGTTAGACTAGAGCATGAGGAGAGGGTTAACCAGACTAGAGCATGAGGAGAGAGTTAACCAGTAGTCTGTGATGGGGCCATCTAGAGCCCTGAGGAACAGTAGACAGTTAGACTAGAGCATGAGGAGAGAGTTAACCAGTAGTCTGTGATGGGGCCATCTAGAGCCCTGAGGAACAGTAGACAGTTAGACTAGAGCATGAGGAAAGAGTTAACCTGTAGTCTGTGATGGGGCCATCTAGAGCCCTGAGGAACAGTAGACAGTTAGACTAGAGCATGAGGAGAGAGTTAACCTGTAGTCTGTGATGGGGCCATCTAGAGCCCTGAGGAACAGTAGACAGACTAGAGCATGAGGAGAGAGTTAACCAGTAGTCTGTGATGGGGCCATCTAGAGCCCTGAGGAACAGTAGACAGTTAGACTAGAGCATGAGGAGAGAGTTAACCAGTAGTCTGTGATGGGGCCATCTAGAGCCCTGAGGAACAGTAGACAGACTAGAGCATGAGGAGAGAGTTAACCAGTAGTCTGTGATGGGGCCATCTAGAGCCCTGAGGAACAGTAGACAGACTAGAGCATGAGGAGAGAGTTAACCAGTAGTCTGTGATGAGGCCATCTAGAATCAACAAACTAGAAGCTGTTGAACTGAAATGTACACGAGCCACACACAATAGACTAACATACTTTAGTATCCTACAGTCTCTGGGCTGGTGTTTCTAAGCACGGCAGCCTGAGGGCTGAGGCATCTGGCAGGCCCCGTGAAGGCCTATGAGAGGCCAAGTGTGTGTGTGTGTCTGTGTGTCTCAGGACTCACTTGGCCATCAGGCGCCTGACGTTGTGAGCAAACAGTGCCGGGTTGTTCTTCTCCTCTTCTGATGGAGTGTAGACAGGAAGGAACTGAGGAGAGAAGAAGAAGACCGAACCCAGGGATGTCACTCCTCTATGGGAAGTCAAGTGGGAAACGGCTAAAGCAATAACAACTGAGATGATATGGGTTCTAAAAGGGAAGAGAGAGATAACACTCTCCCTAACACTCTTCTAGACATACTGTAACTACAGTCCATTGGTACAGCAAAGTGAAGCCTGTCTGTCGGGACCAACAACAGGTGTTTCTGCTGTCAGTCTCAAAGTATCTTCAGAAAGGCAAAGGTAACATGGGCTGAGGTCCTCTAACTGGGCTAAGAGAAAAGGGACAGAGTAGTGGAACTAGGGCAAAGGACAGAGTAGTGGAACTAGGGACAGAGCAGTGGAACTAGGGCAAGGGACAGAGCAGTGGAACTAGGGACAGAGCAGTGGAACTAGGGCAAGGGACAGAGCAGTGGAACTAGGGACAGAGTAGTGGAACTAGGGCAAGGGACAGAGTAGTGGAACTAGGGCAAGGGACAGAGCAGTGGAACTAGGACAAGGGACAGAGCAGTGGAACTAGGACAAGGGACAGAGTAGTGGAACTAGGGCAAAGGACAGAGCAGTGGAACTAGGACAAGGGACAGAGTAGTGGAACTAGGGCAAGGGACAGAGCAGTGGAACTATGGCAAGGGACAGAGCAGTGGAACTAGGGCAAGGGACAGAGTAGTGGAACTAGGGCAAGGGACAGAGCAGTGGAACTAGGGCAAGGGACAGAGCAGTGGAACTAGGGCAAGGGACAGAGCAGTGGAACTAGGGCAAGGGACAGAGCAGTGGAACTAGGGCAAAGGACAGAGTAGTGGAACTAGGGCAAAGGACAGAGCAGTGGAACTAGGGCAAGGGACAGAGCAGTGGAACTAGGGACAGAGCAGTGGAACTAGGACAAGGGACAGAGTAGTGGAACTAGGGACAGAGCAGTGGAACCAGGACAAGGGACAGAGCAGTGGAACTAGGGCAAAGGACAGAGCAGTGGAACTAGGGCAAGGGACAGAGTAGTGGAACTAGGGACAGAGCAGTGGAACTAGGACAAGGGACAGAGCAGTGGAACTAGGGCAAAGGACAGAGCAGTGGAACTAGGGCAAGGGACAGAGCAGTGGAACTAGGGCAAAGGACAGAGCAGTGGAACTAGGGCAAGGGACAGAGCAGTGGAACTAGGACAAGGGACAGAGCAGTGGAACAAGGGACAGAGTAGTGGAACAAGGGACAGAGCAGTGGAACTAGGACAAGGGACAGAGCAGTGGAACAAGGGACAGAGCAGTGGAACTAGGACAAGGGACAGACCAGTGGAACAAGGGACAGAGTAGTGGAACTAGGGCAAGGGACAGAGCAGTGGAACTAGGACAAGGGACAGAGCAGTGGAACAAGGGACAGAGCAGTGGAACAAGGGCAAGGGACAGAGTAGTGGAACTAGGGCAAGGGACAGAGTAGTGGAACAAGGGACAGAGCAGTGGAACTAGGACAAGGGACAGAGCAGTGGAACAAGGGACAGAGCAGTGGAACTAGGGCAAGGGACAGAGTAGTGGAACTAGGGCAAGGGACAGAGTAGTGGAACTAGGGCAAGGGACAGAGTAGTGGAACTAGGACAAGGGACAGAGCAGTGGAACTAGGGACAGAGCATTGGAACTAGGACAAGGGACAGACCAGTGGAACTAGGGACAGAGCATTGGAACTAGGACAAGGGACAGACCAGTGGAACTAGGGAGCAAGGGACAGAGCAGTGGAACTAGGGCAAGGGACAGACCAGTGGAACTAGGGAGCAAGGGACAGAGCAGGGACCACTATATATACAAGATACCCCTTCATACACTATATATACAGGACACCCCTTCATCCACTATATATACAGGACACCCCTTCATCCACTATATATACAGGACACCCCTTCATCCACTATATATACAGGACACCCCTTCATACACTATATATACAGGACACCCCTTCATACACTATATATACAGCAGTATGTGGACACCCCTTCATACACTATATATACAGGACACCCCTTCATACACTATATATACAGGACACCCCTTCATCCACTATATATACAGCAGTATGAGGACACCCCTTCATCCACTATATATACAGCAGTATGAGGACACCCCTTCATCCACTATATATACAGGACACCCCTTCATCCACTATATATACCGGACACCCCTTCATCCACTATATATACAGCAGTATGAGGACACCCCTTCATCCACTATATATACAGCAGTATGAGGACACCCCTTCATCCACTATATATACAGGACACCCCTTCATCCACTATATATACAGCAGTATGTGGACACCCCTTCATCCACTATATATACAGCAGTATGAGGACACCCCTTCATCCACTATATATACAGCAGTATGAGGACACCCCTTCATCCACTATATATACAGCAGTATGAGGACACCCCTTCATACACTATATATACAGGACACCCCTTCATACACTATATATACAGGACACCCCTTCATCCACTATATATATAGCAGTATGAGGACACCCCTTCATACACTATATATACAGGACACCCCTTCATCCACTATATATACAGCAGTATGAGGACACCCCTTCATACACTATATATACAGGACACCCCTTCATACACTATATATACAGGACACCCCTTCATCCACTATATATACAGCAGTATGAGGACACCCCTTCATCCACTATATATACAGCAGTATGTGGACACCCCTTCATCCACTATATATACAGCAGTATGAGGACACCCCTTCATCCACTATATATACAGGACACCCCTTCATCCACTATATATACAGGACACCCCTTCATCCACTATATATACAGGACACCCCTTCATCCACTATATATACAGGACACCCCTTCATCCACTATATATACAGGACACCCCTTCATCCACTATATATACAGGACACCCCTTCATCCACTATATATACAGGACACCCCTTCATCCACTATATATACAGGACACCCCTTCATCCACTATATATACAGGACACCCCTTCATCCACTATATATACAGCAGTATGAGGACACCCCTTCATCCACTATATATACAGCAGTATGTGGACACCCCTTCATCCACTATATATACAGCAGTATGAGGACACCCCTTCATCTACTATATATACAGCAGTATGAGGACACCCCTTCATCCACTATATATACAGCAGTATGAGGACACCCCTTCATCTACTATATATACAGCAGTATGAGGACACCCCTTCATCCACTATATATACAGCAGTATGAGGACACCCCTTCATCCACTATATATACAGCAGTATGTGGACACCCCTTCATCTACTATATATACAGCAGTATGTGGACACCCCTTCATCCACTATATATACAGCAGTATGAGGACACCCCTTCATCTACTATATATACAGCAGTATGTGGACACCCCTTCATCCACTATATATACAGCAGTATGAGGACACCCCTTCATCCACTATATATACAGCAGTATGAGGACACCCCTTCATCCACTATATATACAGGACACCCCTTCATCCACTATATATACAGCAGTATGAGTACACCCCTTCATCCACTATATATACAGCAGTATGAGGACACCCCTTCATCCACTATATATACAGCAGTATGAGGACACCCCTTCATCCACTATATATACAGCAGTATGAGGACACCCCTTCATCTACTATATATACAGCAGTATGAGGACACCCCTTCATCCACTATATATACAGCAGTATGAGGACACCCCTTCATCCACTATATATACAGCAGTATGAGGACACCCCTTCATCCACTATATATACAGGACACCCCTTCATCCACTATATATACAGCAGTATGAGTACACCCCTTCATCCACTATATATACAGCAGTATGAGGACACCCCTTCATCCACTATATATACAGCAGTATGAGGACACCCCTTCATCCACTATATATACAGCAGTATGAGGACACCCCTTCATCCACTATATATACAGCAGTATGAGGACACCCCTTCATTTTTTATTTTTTTAAATTTTTATTTTACCTTTATTTAACCAGGCAAGTCAGTTAAGAACAAATTCTTATTTTCAATGATGGCCTAGGAACAGTGGGTTAACTGCCTGTTCAGGGGCAGAACGACAGATTTGTACCTTGTCAGCTCGGGGGTTTGAACTTGCAACCTTCCGGTTACTAGTCCAACGCTCTAACCATACAGGTACAGGACTGGGTTCAGGGTATACGGGTACAGGACTGGGTTCAGGGTATACAGGTACAGGACTGGGTTCAGGGTATACGGGTACAGGACCTTCCCGGGTCCCGGACTGGGTACAGGGTATACGGGTACAGGACTTGCCCGGGTCCCGGACTGGGTTCAGGGTATACGGGCACAGGGTATATAGGTACAGGACTGGGTTCAGGGTATACGGGTACAGGGTATACAGGTACAGGACTGGGTACAGGGTATACAGGTACAGGACTGGGTACAGGGTATACAGGTACAGGACTGGGTACAGGGTATACAGGTACTGGACTGGGCTCAGGGTATACAGGTACTGGACTGGGCTCAGGGTATACAGGTACTGGACTGGGCTCAGGGTATACGGGTACAGGGTATACAGGTACAGGACTGGGTTCAGGGTATACAGGTACAGGACTGGGTTCAGGGTATACGGGTACAGGACTGGGTACAAGGTGTCCAGGACTGGGTACAGGGTATACGGGTACAGGACTGGGTACAGGGTATATGGGTACAGGACTGGGTTCAGGGTATACGGGTACTGGACTGGGCTCAGGGTATACAGGTACTGGACTGGGCTCAGGGTATACAGGTACTGGACTGGGCTCAGGGTATACAGGTACAGGACTGGGTCCAGGGTATACAGGTACAGGACTGGGTTCAGGGTAAACGGGTACAGGACTGGGTTCAGGGCATACAGGTACAGGACTGGGTTCAGGGTATACAGGTACAGGACTGGGTTCAGGGTATACGGGTACAGGACTGGGTTCAGGGTATACGGGTACAGGACTGGGTTCAGGGTATACGGGTACAGGGTATACAGGTACAGGACTGGGTACAGGTTATACGGGTACAGAACCCGTCCAGGACTGGGTACAGGGTATACGGGTACAGGGTATACGGGTACAGGACTGGGTACAGGGTATACGGGTACAGGGTATACGGGTACAGGACTGGGTACAGGTTATACGGGTACAGGACCTTCCCGGGTCCCGGACTGGATTCAGGGTAAACGGGTAAAGGTAGATCCATGATGACCTGTGGTTTTTTAAATCTCTCTGATCAAAACAAGTATTCCTGATATGTGGTAGATGCAACACGCCAGCATCGCCTGTGAGGCCTGCACTCACCTCAATGATGAACTCATTGTGCAGCTGGCACAGTGTGAGGCCTGCACTCACCTCAATGATGAACTCATTGTGCAGCTGGCACAGTGTGAGGCCTGCACTCACCTCAATGATGAACTCATTGTGCAGCTGGCACAGTGTGAGGCCTGCACTCACCTCAATGATGAACTCATTGTGCAGCTGGCACAGTGTGAGGCCTGCACTCACCTCAATGATGAACTCATTGTGTAGCTGGCACAGTGTGAGGCCTGCACTCACCTCAATGATGAACTCATTGTGCAGCTGGCACAGTGTGAGGCCTGCACTCACCTCAATGATGATCTCATTGTGCAGCTGGCACAGTGTGAGGCCTGCACTCACCTCAATGATGAACTCATTGTGCAGCTGGCACAGTGTGAGGCCTGCACTCACCTCAATGATGAACTCATTGTGCAGCTGGCACAGTGTGAGGCCTGCACTCACCTCAATGATGAACTCATTGTGCAGCTGGCACAGTGTGAGGCCTGCACTCACCTCAATGATGAACTCATTGTGCAGCTGGCACAGTGTGAGGCCTGCACTCACCTCAATGATGAACTCATTGTGCAGCTGGCACAGTGTGAGGCCTGCACTCACCTCAATGATGAACTCATTGTGCAGCTGGCACAGTGTGAGGCCTGCACTCACCTCAATGATGAACTCATTGTGCAGCTGGCACAGTGTGAGGCCTGCACTCACCTCAATGATGAACTCATTGTGCAGCTGGCACAGTGTGAGGCCTGCACTCACCTCAATGATGAACTCATTGTGCAGCTGGCACAGTGTGAGGCCTGCACTCACCTCAATGATGAACTCATTGTGCAGCTGGCACAGTGTGAGGCCTGCACTCACCTCAATGATGAACTCATTGTGCAGCTGGCACAGTGTGAGGCCTGCACTCACCTCAATGATGAACTCATTGTGCAGCTGGCACAGTGTGAGGCCTGCACTCACCTCAATGATGATCTCATTGTGCAGCTGGCACAGTGTGAGGCCTGCACTCACCTCAATGATGATCTCATTGTGCAGCTGGCACAGTGTGAGGCCTGCACTCACCTCAATGATGAACTCATTGTGCAGCTGGCACAGTGTGAGGCCTGCACTCACCTCAATGATGAACTCATTGTGCAGCTGGCACAGTGTGAGGCCTGCACTCACCTCAATGATGAACTCATTGTGCAGCTGGCACAGTGTGAGGCCTGCACTCACCTCAATGATGAACTCATTGTGCAGCTGGCACAGTGTGAGGCCTGCACTCACCTCAATGATGAACTCATTGTGCAGCTGGCACAGTGTGAGGCCTGCACTCACCTCAATGATGAACTCATTGTGCAGCTGGCACAGTGTGAGGCCTGCACTCACCTCAATGATGAACTCATTGTGCAGCTGGCACAGTGTGAGGCCTGCACTCACCTCAATGATGAACTCATTGTGCAGCTGGCACAGTGTGAGGCCTGCACTCACCTCAATGATGAACTCATTGTGCAGCTGGCACAGTGTGAGGCCTGCACTCACCTCAATGATGAACTCATTGTGCAGCTGGCACAGTGTGAGGCCTGCACTCACCTCAATGATGAACTCATTGTGCAGCTGGCACAGTGTGAGGCCTGCACTCACCTCAATGATGAACTCATTGTGCAGCTGGCACAGTGTGAGGCCTGCACTCACCTCAATGATGAACTCATTGTGCAGCTGGCACAGTGTGAGGCCTGCACTCACCTCAATGATGAACTCATTGTGCAGCTGGCACAGTGTGAGGCCTGCACTCACCTCAATGATGAACTCATTGTGCAGCTGGCACAGTGTGAGGCCTGCACTCACCTCAATGATGAACTCATTGTGCAGCTGGCACAGTGTGAGGGCTGCACTCACCTCAATGATGAACTCATTGTGCAGCTGGCACAGTGTGAGGCCTGCACTCACCTCAATGATGAACTCATTGTGCAGCTGGCACAGTGTGAGGCCTGCACTCACCTCAATGATGAACTCATTGTGCAGCTGGCACAGTGTGAGGCCTGCACTCACCTCAATGATGAACTCATTGTGCAGCTGGCACAGTGTGAGGCCTGCACTCACCTCAATGATGAACTCATTGTGCAGCTGGCACAGTGTGAGGCCTGCACTCACCTCAATGATGAACTCATTGTGCAGCTGGCACAGTGTGAGGCCTGCACTCACCTCAATGATGAACTCATTGTGCAGCTGGCACAGTGTGAGGCCTGCACTCACCTCAATGATGAACTCATTGTGCAGCTGGCACAGTGTGAGGCCTGCACTCACCTCAATGATGAACTCATTGTGCAGCTGGCACAGTGTGAGGCCTGCACTCACCTCAATGATGAACTCATTGTGCAGCTGGCACAGTGTGAGGCCTGCACTCACCTCAATGATGAACTCATTGTGCAGCTGGCACAGTGTGAGGCCTGCACTCACCTCAATGATGAACTCATTGTGCAGCTGGCACAGTGTGAGGCCTGCACTCACCTCAATGATGAACTCATTGTGCAGCTGGCACAGTGTGAGGCCTGCACTCACCTCAATGATGAACTCATTGTGCAGCTGGCACAGTGTGAGGCCTGCACTCACCTCAATGATGAACTCATTGTGCAGCTGGCACAGTGTGAGGCCTGCACTCACCTCAATGATGAACTCATTGTGCAGCTGGCACAGTGTGAGGCCTGCACTCACCTCAATGATGAACTCATTGTGCAGCTGGCACAGTGTGAGGCCTGCACTCACCTCAATGATGAACTCATTGTGCAGCTGGCACAGTGTGAGGCCTGCACTCACCTCAATGATGAACTCATTGTGCAGCTGGCACAGTGTGAGGCCTGCACTCACCTCAATGATGAACTCATTGTGCAGCTGGCACAGTGTGAGGCCTGCACTCACCTCAATGATGAACTCATTGTGCAGCTGGCACAGTGTGAGGCCTGCACTCACCTCAATGATGAACTCATTGTGCAGCTGGCACAGTGTGAGGCCTGCACTCACCTCAATGATGAACTCATTGTGCAGCTGGCACAGTGTGAGGCCTGCACTCACCTCAATGATGAACTCATTGTGCAGCTGGCACAGTGTGAGGCCTGCACTCACCTCAATGATGAACTCATTGTGCAGCTGGCACAGTGTGAGGCCTGCACTCACCTCAATGATGAACTCATTGTGCAGCTGGCACAGTGTGAGGCCTGCACTCACCTCAATGATGAACTCATTGTGCAGCTGGCACAGTGTGAGGCCTGCACTCACCTCAATGATGAACTCATTGTGCAGCTGGCACAGTGTGAGGCCTGCACTCACCTCAATGATGAACTCATTGTGCAGCTGGCACAGTGTGAGGCCTGCACTCACCTCAATGATGAACTCATTGTGCAGCTGGCACAGTGTGAGGCCTGCACTCACCTCAATGATGAACTCATTGTGCAGCTGGCACAGTGTGAGGCCTGCACTCACCTCAATGATGAACTCATTGTGCAGCTGGCACAGTGTGAGGCCTGCACTCACCTCAATGATGAACTCATTGTGCAGCTGGCACAGTGTGAGGCCTGCACTCACCTCAATGATGAACTCATTGTGCAGCTGGCACAGTGTGAGGCCTGCACTCACCTCAATGATGAACTCATTGTGCAGCTGGCACAGTGTGAGGCCTGCACTCACCTCAATGATGAACTCATTGTGCAGCTGGCACAGTGTGAGGCCTGCACTCACCTCAATGATGAACTCATTGTGCAGCTGGCACAGTGTGAGGCCTGCACTCACCTCAATGATGAACTCATTGTGCAGCTGGCACAGTGTGAGGCCTGCACTCACCTCAATGATGAACTCATTGTGCAGCTGGCACAGTGTGAGGCCTGCACTCACCTCAATGATGAACTCATTGTGCAGCTGGCACAGTGTGAGGCCTGCACTCACCTCAATGATGAACTCATTGTGCAGCTGGCACAGTGTGAGCCACAGGATCTTAACCCTGCAATAAAATAAAAAACATTGTCACATCAAGACAGTTGGTTTACAGTGCAGGACATCGATATCATCAAGTCATAGCGAACACCAAAACAGTCAGATCACACAGAGTGTATAAGTGTATACAGTGCCTTGCGAAAGTATTCGGCCCCCTTGAACTTTGCGACCTTTTGCCACATTTCAGGCTTCAAACATAAAGATATAAAACTGTATTTTTTTGTGAAGAATCAACAACAAGTGGGACACAATCATGAAGTGGAACGACATTTATTGGATATTTCAAACTTTTTTAACAAATCAAAAACTGAAAAATTGGGCGTGCAAAATTAATCAGCCCCTTTACTTTCAGTGCAGCAAACTCTCTCCAGAAGTTCAGTGAGGATCTCTGAATGATCGAATGTTGACCTAAATGACTAATGATGATAAATACAATCCACATGTGTGTAATCAAGTCTCCGTACAAATGCACCTGCACTGTGATAGTCTCAGAGGTCTGTTAAAAGCGCAGAGAGCATCATGAAGAACAAGGAACACACCAGGCAGGTCCGAGATACTGTTGTGAAGAAGTTTAAAGCCGGATTTGGATACAAAAAGATTTCCCAAGCTTTAAACATCCCAAGGAGCACTGTGCAAGCGATAATATTGAAATGGAAGGAGTATCAGACCACTGCAAATCTACCAAGACCTGGCCGTCCCTCTAAACTTTCAGCTCATACAAGGAAAAGACTGATCAGAGATGCAGCCAAGAGGCCCATGATCACTCTGGATGAACTGCAGAGATCTACAGCTGAGGTGGGAGACTCTGCCCATAGGACAACAATCAGTTGTATATTGCACAAATCTGGCCTTTATGGAAGAGTGGCAAGAAGAAAGCCATTTCTTAAAGCTATCCATAAAAAGTGTCGTTTAAAGTTTGCCACAAGCCACCTGGGAGACACACCAAACATGTGGAAGAAGGTGCTCTGGTCAGATGAAACCAAAATTGAACTTTTTGGCAACAATGCAAAACGTTATGTGTGTCGTAAAAGCAACACAGCTCATCACCCTGAACACACCATCCCCACTGTCAAACATGGTGGTGACAGCATCATGGTTTGGGCCTGCTTTTCTTCAGCAGGGACAGGGAAGATGGTTAAAATTGATGGGAAGATGGATGGAGCCAAATACAGGACCATTCTGGAAGAAAACCTGATGGAGTCTGTAAAAGACCTGAGACTGGGACGGAGATTTGTCTTCCAACAAGACAATGATCCAAAACATAAAGCAAAATCTACAATGGAATGGTTCAAAAATAAACATATCCAGGTGTTAGAATGGCCAAGTCAAAGTCCAGACCTGAATCCAATCGAGAATCTGTGGAAAGAACTGAAAACTGCTGTTCACAAATGCTCTCCATCCAACCTCACTGAGCTCGAGCTGTTTTGCAAGGAGGAATGGGAAAAAATGTCAGTCTCTCGATGTGCAAAACTGATAGAGACATACCCCAAGCGACTTACAGCTGTAATTGCAGCAAAAGGTGGCGCTACAAAGTATTAACTTAAGGGGGCTGAATAATTTTGCACACCCAATTTTTCAGTTTTTGATTTGTTAAAAAAGTTTGAAATATCCAATAAATGTCGTTCCACTTCATGATTGTGTCCCACTTGTTGTTGATTCTTCACAAAAAAATACAGTTTTATATCTTTATGTTTGAAGCCTGAAATGTGGCAAAAGGTCGCAAAGTTCAAGGGGGCCGGATACTTTCGCAAGGCACTGTACATTCATTTAAATGTGTGTGTGTTTGATTTAACCGTCTAAAAGCAGGTTATATGGTAGTGGACAGAGAAGTGGGGCGGTAGGTAGCCTGTTCCTAGGCCGTCTTTGAAAATAAGAATTTGTTCTTTTACTTAAAAAAATCTTTAAAAAAAATCTAATCAAATAAAGTGAGAATTCTAGCAGCCAGACAAGTAGTGTCACAGGAGGAAGTAATGTGAAGGTTCTGGAAGAGAACGATTAACAGCTCTGTTCACTGTTTCCTGTTCTGGGCTGACTGTGACCTGCTAACAGCACAGAAACAGTATTGTCTCTACTGTAGTGGTAGACTGACTGTGACCTGCTAACAGCACAGAGACAGTATTGTCTCTACTGTAGTGGTAGACTGACTGTGACCTGCTAACAGCACAGAGACAGTATTGTCTCTACTGTAGTGGTAGACTGACTGTGACCTGCTAACAGCATAGAGACAGTATTGTCTCTACTGTAGTGGTAGACTGACTGGGCACACAGCCAAAACAACATCACTACCATGATGCATTAGAAAGTAGAACAAAACACATCCCAATTCAGCCTGTGGTTTTATCCAGAGACAAGGACAGCTTTCTCTCAGTCACAGTTTCCTGTATTTTGGCCATCAGTGTTCTGAGTTAACTGGACCATCTAGATTATACAGTAGAACTAATATCCTCTCAGTCCAGTCCAGTAGTGGTATGAAAACTGACCATCTAGATTATACAGTAGAACTAATATCCTCTCAGTCCAGTCCAGTAGTGGTATGAAAACTGGACCTTCTAGATTATACAGTAGAACTAATATCCTCTCAGTCCAATCCAGTAGTGGTATGAAAACTGGACCTTCTAGATTATACAGTAGAACTAATATCCTCTCAGTCCAGTCCAGTAGTGGTATGAAAACTGGACCTTCTAGATTATACAGTAGAACTAATATCATCTCAGTCCAGTCCAGTCGAGGTATGAAAACTGACCATCTAGATTATACAGTAGAACTAATATCCTCTCAGTCCAGTCCAGTAGTGGTATGAAAACTGGACCATCTAGATTATACAGTAGAACTAATATCCTCTCAGTCCAATCCAGTAGTGGTATGAAAACTGGACCATCTAGATTATACAGTAGAACTAATATCCTCTCAGTCCAGTCCAGTCGAGGTATGAAAACTGACCATCTAGATTATACAGTAGAACTAATATCCTCTCAGTCCAGTCCAGTAGTGGTATGAAAACTGGACCTTCTAGATTATACAGTAGAACTAATATCCTCTCAGTCCAGTCCAGTAGTGGTATGAAAACTGGACCTTCTAGATTATACAGTAGAACTAATATCCTCTCAGTCCAGTCCAGTAGAGGTATGAAAACTGGACCTTCCAGGGCAGTAGAGAGACACCACTATTTTTTTTATTTTTTTTATTTAACCTTTATTTAACCAGGCAAGTCAGTTAAGAACAAATTCTTATTTTCACGGCCTAGGAACAGTGGGTTAACTGCCTGTTCAGGGGCAGAACGACAGATTTGTACCTTGTCAGCTCGGGGGTTTGAACTCACAACCTTCCGGTTACTACTCCAACTCTCTAACCACTAGGCTACTATGCCTGGCAACGACCTGTACTTCAGGGATCAGTCATTTGTAGAGTAATTAAAGTGTACTCACGCTCCAGGCCCCTGCCACGTCCAAGTGATTGTGTCCTGGCATGGGACAGGAGAGACACAGAACTTACTAAAGATACAACATTATTCATCCAGGTAAGAAGTACAAAAACACAAGGTCATAACAACAACAACAACAACAACAACAACAACAACAACAAGAGCTTAGTTATCAGGTATAGAGTAGTTTGTGGTTTAATTGGATACCAGGTAGTTAGTGGTCTTGACCACTTGCTGTGTGGTCCCAGGGCTATAGGAGAGACTGACTCCCTGCCGTGTGGTACCAGGGCTATAGGAGAGACTGGCTCCCTGCCGTGTGGTACCAGGGCTATAGGAGATACTGGCTCCCTGCCGTGTGGTGCCAGGGCTATAGGAGAGACTGGCTCCCTGCCGTGTGGTACCAGGGCTATAGGAGAGACTGGCTCCCTGCCGTGTGGTACCAGGGCTATAGGAGATACTGGCTCCCTGCCGTGTGGTCCCAGGGCTATAGGAGATACTGGCTCCCTGCCGTGTGGTGCCAGGGCTATAGGAGATACTGGCTCCCTGCCGTGTGGTGCCAGGGCTATAGGAGAGACTGGCTCCCTGCCGTGTGGTACCAGGGCTATAGGAGATACTGGCTCCCTGCCGTGTGGTCCCAGGGCTATAGGATATACTGGCTCCCTGCCGTGTGGTCCCAGGGCTATAGGAGAGACTGACTCCCTGCTGTGTGGTCCCAGGGCTATAGGAGAGACTGACTGCCTGCTGTGTGGTCCCAGGGCTATAGGAGAGACTGACTGCGTGCTGTGTGGTCCCAGGGCTATAGGAGAGACTGACTGCCTGCTGTGTGGTCCCAGGGCTATAGGAGAGACTGACTGCGTGCTGTGTGGTCCCAGGGCTATAGGAGAGACTGACTGCGTGCTGTGTGGTCCCAGGCATCACTGATGGATGCCTCCATGTGTCCAGAGCCCATTCAGCCCAGCTGTTTACAGACAGAGCCCTAGCTCTAACACTAACACAATCAGACCTCAGTAAAGGGCACATCAAGTCAACCCCAGGAGGTTTTCCAGGAAGTCCCCATGAAACCCTGCTCAAGGTGGGGGGGGGGGGGGTATCACACAGCGTAGACAGACCGCACAACAAATCACAGAACAACTAAATCAGTTCTCTGTCCTCACAGTTATATCTGTAACAGAGAGAGAGATTCAGACAGACAGGGCTGATGCTCTTCTCAGCAGGGAGGGTGTTTACCAACCAGCCTGGCTGTTGTGTTGTGCTGCTGCTGTGTTCTAGTGTGTTGCTAGGTGTTGTATTGTATTGCTAGGTGTTGTGTTGTATTGCTAGGTGTTGTGTTGCTAGGTGTTCTATTGTGTTGCTAGGTGTTGTATTGTATTGCTAGGTGTTGTGTTGCTAGGTGTTGTATTGTATTGCTAGGTGTTGTGTTGCTAGGTGTTGTGCTGTGTTGCTAGGTGTTGTATTGTTTTGCTAGGTGTTGTTGTGTTGCTAGATGTTATTGTGTTGCTAGATATTGTATTGTGTTGCTAGGTGTTGTTGTGTTGCTAGGTGTTGTATTGTGTTGTATTGTGTTGCTAGGTGTTATATTGTGTTGCTAGATGTTATATTGTGTTGCTAGGTGTTATATTGTGTTGCTAGGTGTTGTATTGCGATGCTAGGTGTTGTATTGTGTTGCTAGGTGTTGTATTGTGTTGCTAGGTGTTTGGTTTGTTGTGTTGCTAGGTGTTATATTGTGTTGCTAGGTGTTGTATTGTGTTGCTAGGTGTTTGGTTTGTTGTGTTGCTAGGTGTTGTATTGTGTTGCTAGGTGTTTGGTTTGTTGTGTTGCTAGGTGTTATATTGTGTTGCTGGTGTTGTATTGTGTTGCTAGGTGTTGTATTGTGTTGCTAGGTGTTGTATTGTGTTGCTAGGTGTTATATTGTGTTGCTAGGTGTTATATTGTGTTGCTAGGTGTTTGGTTTGTTGTGTTGCTAGGTGTTATGTTGTGTTGCTAGGTGTTTTATTGTGTTGCTAGGTGTTTTATTGTGTTGCTAGGTGTTTTATTGTGTTGCTAGGTGTTGTATTGTGTTGCTAGGTGTTATATTGTGTTGCTAGATGTTGTATTGCATTGCTAGGTGTTGTATTGTGTTGCTAGGTGTTATATTGTGTTGCTAGGTGTTGTATTGCATTGCTAGGTGTTATGTTGTGTTGCTAGGTGTTATATTGTGTTGCTAGGTGTTGTATTGTGTTGCTAGGTGTTGTATTGTGTTGCTAGGTGTTGTATTGTGTTGCTAGGTGTTGTATTGTGTTGCTAGGTGTTATATTGTGTTGCTAGGTGTTGTATTACATTGCTAGGTGTTATGTTGTGTTGCTAGGTGTTATATTGTGTTGCTAGGTGTTGTATTGTGTTGCATTGTGTTGCTAGGTGTTGTATTGTGTTGCATTGTGTTGCTAGGTGTTGTATTGTGTTGCTAGGTGTTGTATTGTGTTGCTAGGTGTTGTATTGTGTTGCTAGGTGTTGTATAGTGTTGCTAGGTGTTGTATTGTGTTGCTAGGTGTTGTATTGTGTTGCTAGGTGTTGTATTGTGTTGCTAGGTGTTGTATTGTGTTGCTAGGTGTTGTATTGTGTTGCTAGGTGTTGTATTGTGTTGCTAGGTGTTGTATTGTGTTGCTAGGTGTTGTATAGTGTTGCTAGGTGTTGTATTGTTTTGCTAGGTGTTGTATTGTGTTGCTAGGTGTTGTATTGTGTTGCTAGGTGTTGTATAGTGTTGCTAGGTGTTGTATTGTGTTGCTAGGTGTTTGGCTTTGTTGTGTTGTTTGCTTCTTACCATTTTATTGGGGTATTTTATCACAACAGGCTGAACTGGCACCGCTGGAATGAACGCTCCTGTGTGACAAGACAGAAATCAACACCATTACACACACTGGACTACAGTCCCCTAAAACTAAGAAACTAGAATATTCTAGACCGCATACAAGGGCCTCGGCCCACGGCGACAGTAGCTAACCCAGATGTAAAATGTCCGTCCGCACGACTGGAAGTGGCTTCGGATCAAAGCATCCGCTAAATGGAATATATTACTATAATTATTGATATATTAATGTCCATTCAAATATAGTCATGAAGCTCCTTTTCATCCGTGTGTCCAATCAGAAACATGCAGTCCTGTGCAGAATATGTCATGGAATCCTCTGATTGGAACAGAACTGAACATCTTTCAGTTAGACAGTGGTGATTGGTCTGATCTCGGCTCCTGGGAGGTCAGTTAGACAGTGGTGATAAATCTGATCTCAGCTCCTGGGAGGTCAGTTAGACAGTGGTGATAAATCTGATCTCAGCTCCTGGGCGGTCCGTTAGACAGTGGTGATTAATCTGATCTCAGCTCCTGGGCGGTCAGTTAGACAGTGGTGATAAATCTGATCTCAGCTCCTGGGAGGTCAGTTAGACAGTGGTGATTAATCTGATCTCAGCTCCTGGGAGGTCAGTTAGACAGTGGTGATTAATCTGATCTCAGCTCCTGGGCGGTCAGTTCAGACACTCGTGAGTCTTTTGAAGTGATTCGCTGCCGGGACACTTCAATAGTAACTAACATCAACTAGAAACACATGTTTACTCGGGTCTGATTTCCACGTCGGAGCATAAAAAGATAGAAGCGCTTGTTGATGACATCAGAAGCTCTATTTACCAGTGTGTGTTCTGTCATTCATCTGTGTTGAGGCTGCAG
The DNA here is from genome assembly GCF_002021735.2 of Oncorhynchus kisutch. Lineage (NCBI taxonomy): Eukaryota > Metazoa > Chordata > Actinopteri > Salmoniformes > Salmonidae > Oncorhynchus > Oncorhynchus kisutch. The sequence continues at coordinate 10,696,674 of NW_022261979.1, read as the reverse complement.
TTATTACATTTAGCTGAATATCAGGAGAACCGTAATAATGACCAACGTTATTGGAAAGCTCAGATACTCCCCTTTTTATAACCCCCCCCCATCCTAAAGTTATGATGGGGAGGAAAGAGATACTCCCCTTATTTAACCCCCCCCATCCTAAAGTTATGATGAGGAGGAAAGAGATACTCCCCTTATTTAACCCCCCCCATCCTAAAGTTATGATGAGGAGGAAAGAGATACTCCCCCTTTTAAACCCCCCCCCCATCCTAAAGTTAGGATGAGGAGGAAAGAGATACTCCCCTTATTTAAACCCCCCCCATCCTAAAGTTATGATGAGGAGGAAAGAGATACTCCCCCTTTTAAACCCCCCCCCCCATCCTAAAGTTAGGATGAGGAGGAAAGAGATACTCCCCTTTTAAAACCCCCCCCATCCTAAAGTTATGATGAGGAGGAAAGAGATACTCCCCTTTTAAACCCCCCCCCATCCTAAAGTTATGATGAGGAGGAAAGACATACTCCCCCTTTTTTAAACCCCCCCATCCTAAAATTATGATGAGGAGGAAAGAGATACTCCCCTTATTTAAACCCCCCCCCATCCTAAAGTTATGATGAGGAGGAAAGAGATACTCCCCCTTATTTAAACCCCCCCCCATCCTAAAGTTAGGATGAGGAGGAAAGAGATACTCCCCTTATTTAAACCCCCCCCCCCCATCCTAAAGTTAGGATGGGGAGGAAAGAGCAGTTAGCCTTTGAAATAGTTTTAACCTGAAGCCAAGGCTTTGTAGCCTGTATGATAAACCACGTCTGTCATTGGTTACAGTCTGCTACAATAACAATGTGTCCAGCTATATGAGGGGATGATGGACGATTAAAAAGTCAATGTTCATTATTTGATGAAAAAAAATGTAGACTAAAACGACAAACAAATTCTCCAAAGTTTTAGACACAGGGCAGTATGTGAAATAGGAGACACAGGGCAGTATGTGGACTAGGAGACACAGGGCAGTATGTGGACTAGGAGACAAGGCAGTATGTGGACTAGGAGACACAGGGCAGTATGTGGACTAGGAGACACAGGGCAGTATGTGGACTAGGAGACACAGGGCAGTATGTGGGCTAGGAGACACAGGGCAGTATGTGAAATAGGAGACACAGGGCAGTATGTGGACTAGGAGACAAGGCAGTATGTGGACT
>NW_022261979.1:10682989-10690489 GCF_002021735.2 Oncorhynchus kisutch | reverse complement strand
AGGTACGCTTTATATTGGCTTCTACACAACTGACAAGTCATCCAACTCTTCCTCCAGCTCTGCAGCTACAGCTTCCTCTCTCTCTCTCTCTCTCTCTACAGCTTCCTCTCTCTCTCTCTCTCTCTCTCTCTCTCTACAGCTTCCTCTCTCTCTCTCTCTCTCTCTACAGCTTCCTCTCTCTCTCTCTCTCTCTCTCTCTCTCTCTCTACAGCTTCCTCTCTCTCTCTCTCTCTCTACAGCTTCCTCTCTCTCTCTCTCTCTCTACAGCTTCCTCTCTCTCTCTCTCTCTACAGCTTCCTCTCTGTCTCTGTCTCTCTCTCTCTCAGATGCACTATGTCAGACAGGGAAGCAGTATTGACACAGACAGAGAGAGCGAGAGACAGAACAAAAGAAGAACAAACACCATTGTAAATACAACCCATATTTATGCTTATTTATTTTATCTTGTGTCCTTTAGCCATTTGTACATTGTTAGAACACTGTATATATATATAATATGACATTTGTAATGTCTTTACTGTTTTGAAACTTCTGTATGTGTAATGTTTACTGTTAATTTTTGTTGTTTTTCACTTTATATATTCACTTTGTATGTTGTCTACCTCACTTGCTTTGGCAATGTTAACACATGTTTCCCATGCCAATAAAGCCCTTGAATTGAATTGAATTGAATTGAATTGACAGAGGGAGAGAGACAGAGACAGAGAGACAGAGAGACAGAGGGAGAGAGACAGAGACAGAGAGACAGAGGGAGAGAGACAGAGACAGAGACAGAGAGACAGAGGGAGAGAGACAGAGACAGAGAGACAGAGACAGAGAAATAGACAGTGAGACAGAGGGAGAGAGGGAGACAGGGACACCAACAGAGAGAGAGAGAGAGAGAGAGAGAGAGAGAAATAGACAGTGAGACAGAGGGAGAGAGGGAGACAGGGACACCAACACAGAGAGAGAGACAGAGAAATAGACAGTGAGACAGAGGGAGACAGGGACACAGACAGAGAGGAAGAGAGACAGAGAGACAGAGGGAGAGAGCGAGACACGGACACAGACAGAGACAGAGAGACAGAGGGACATAGAGAATCCTACTCACTGCCCCAGACAGGGATGTCCTTGCTCTCTGCCTTCATGACGATGGAGGACATGGACATGGTGACGGGGATAGCATCGAAATAGGAGGAGTGGGGTCCCAGCGTTAGGATAGGGGCCTCGGCCGGTAGCGCCTGGCGCCCCTTCACCGTCATCCAATGGAAGCCTCCTGCAAACCACATGACCCGCATGATGGTCCTCAGAGCCACGTCCACAAACCTGGAGAGACATTTGTTACATTGAGTTATTTACAGAACCACACAACATTGCTAATTTAGAGGATAGATGGTACAGTGGAGGAGAGTCACCACAGCAGGAGAGTCCCTACAACCATTATTCTACAGACATTGAGCAGACACCACAGCAGGAGAGTCCCCTTCAACCATTATTCTATAGACATTGAGCAGACACCACAGCAGGAGAGTCCCTACAACCATTATTCTACAGACATTGAGCAGACACCACAGCAGGAGAGTCCCCTTCAACCATTATTCTACAGACATTGAGCAGACACCACAGCAGGAGAGTCCCTACAACCATTATTCTACAGATATTTAGCAGACACCACAGCAGGAGAGACCCTTCAACCATTATTCTACAGACATTGAGCAGAAAACCACAGCAGGAGAGACCCTTCAACCATTATTCTACAGACATTGAGCAGACACCACAGCAGGAGTGACCCTACAACCATTATTCTACAGACATTGAACAGACACCACAGCAGGAGAGTCCCTACAACCATTATTCTACAGACATTGAGCAGACACCACAACAGGAGAGTCCCCTTCAACCATTATTCTACAGACATTGAGCAGACACCACAACAGGAGAGTCCCTACAACCATTATTCTACAGACATTGAGCAGACACCACAGCAGGAGAGTCCCTTCAACCATTATCTACAGACATTGAGCAGACACCACAGCAGGAGAGGACCCTTCAACCATTATTCTACAGACATTGAGCAGACACCACAGCAGGAGAGACCCTTCAACCATTATTCTACAGACATTGAGCAGACACCACAACAGGAGAGTCCCTACAACCATTATTCTACATACATTGAGGCAGACACCACAACAGGAGAGCCCCTTCAAACCATTATTCTAGACAGTGAGCAGACACCACAGCAAGAGAGTCCCTACAACCATTATTCTAAAGACATTGAGCAGGACACACACAACAGGAGAGTCCCCTTCAATTCACCATTATTCTACAGACATTGAGCAGACACCACAGCAGGAGAGGACCCTTCAACCATTATTCTACAGACATTGAGCAGACACCACAGCAGGAGAGTCCCTACAACCATTATTCTACAGACATTGAGCAGACACCACAACAGGAGAGTCCCCTTCAAACCATTATTCTCCAAACATTGAGCAGACACCACAACAGGAGAGTCCCTACAACCATTATTCTACATACATTGAGCAGACACCACAACAGGAGAGCCCTTAAACCATTATTCTAGAACAGTGAGCAGACACCACAGCAAGAGAGTCCCTACAACCATTATTCTACAGACATTGAGCAGACCCCACAACAGGAGAGTCCCCTTCAACCATTATTCTACAGACATTGAGCAGACACCACAGCAGGAGAGACCCTTCAGCCATTATTCTACAGACATTGAGCAGACAACCACAGCAGGAGAGTCCCTACAACCATTATTCTACAGACATTGAGCAGACACCACAACAGGAGAGTCCCCTCTCAACCATTATTCTCCAGACATTGAGCAGACACCACAGCAGGAGAGTCCCCTTCACAACCCATTATTCTACAGACATTGAGCAGACACCACACAGGAGAGTCCCCTTCAACCATTATTCTACAGACATTGAGCAGACACCACAACAGGAGAGTCCCCTTCACCATTATTCTCCAGACATTGAGCAGACACCACAGCAGGAGAGTCCCCTTCAACCATTATTCTACAGACAATTGAGCAGACACCACAGCAGGAGAGTGCCTTCAACCATTATATCTCCAGACATTGAGCAGACACCACAACAGGAGAGACCCTACAACCATTATTCTACAGACATTGAGCAGACACCACAGCAGAGAGTCCCTACAACCATTATTCTCCAGACATTGAGCAGACACCACAGCAGGAGAGTCCCTACAACCATTATTCTACAGACATTGAGCAGACACCACAACAGGAGAGTCCCCTTCAACATTATTCTCCAGACATTGAGCAGACACCACAGCAGGAGAGTCCCCTTCAACCATTATTCTACAGACATTGAGCAGACACCACAGCAGGAGAGTGCCTTCAACCATTATTCTCCAGACATTGAGCAGACACCACAACAGGAGAGACCCTACAACCATTATTCTACAGACATTGAGCAGACACCACAGCAGGAGAGTCCCTACAACCATTATTCTCCAGACATTGAGCAGACACCACAGCAGGAGAGTCCCTACAACCATTATTCACAGACATTGAGCAGACACCACAACAGGAGGAAGTCCCCTTCAACCATTATTCTCCAGACATTGAGCAGACACCACAACAGGAGAGTCCCCTTCAAACCATTAGTCTCCAGACATTGAGCAGACAAACCACAGCAGGAAGTCCCCTTCAACCATTATGCTACAGACATTGAGCAGACCACAACCATTATTCTCCAGACATTGAGCAGACACCACAGCAGAGAGTCCCTACAACCATATTCTACAGAGACATTGAGCAGAGCACCACAACGTGGAGACAGTATAATGTAATGTGAGGCAGTATAATGTAATGTAATGTGGAGGCAGTAGAATGTAAGGTGACCTGGAGCAGTATAATGTAATGTAATGGTGGAAGGCAGTATAATGTAATGTAATGTCGAGGCAGGATAATGTAATGTGGAGGCAGTATAATGTAATGTGGGAGGCAGTATAATGTAATGTGGAGGCAGTATAATGTAATGTGGAGGCAGTATAATGTAATGTGGAGGCAGTATAATGTAATGTAATGTGGTGGCAGTATAATGTAATGTAATGTGGAGGCAGTATAATGTAATGTAATGTGAGGCAGTATAATGTAATGTGGAGGCAGTATAATGTAATGTGGAGGCAGTATAATGTAATGTGAGGCAGTATAATATAATGTGGAGGCAGTATAATGTAATGTGGAGACAGTATAATGTAATGTGAGGCAGTATAATGTAATGTGAGGCAGTATAATGTAATGTGAGGCAGTATAATGTTATGTGAGGCAGTATAATGTAATGTGGAGACAGTATAATGTAATGTGAGGCAGTATAATGTAATGTGAGGCAGTATAATGTAATGTGAGGCAGTATAATGTAATGTAATGTGGAGACAGTATAATGTAATGTGAGGCAGTATAATGTAATGTGGAGGCAGTATAATGTAATGTGGAGGCAGTATAATGTAATGTGGAGGCAGTATAATGTAATGTAATGTGGAGGCGGTATAATGTAATGTGATGTCGGAGGCGGTATAATGTAATGTGGAGGCAGTATAATGTAATGTGGAGTCAGTATAATGTAATGTGGAGGCAGTATAATGTAATGTGGAGGCAGTATAATGTAATGTGCGGCAGTATAATGTAATGTGGAGGCAGTATAATGTAATGTGAGGCAGTATAATGTAATGTGGAGGCAGTATAATGTAATGTGGAGGCAGTATAATGTAATGTGGAGGCAGTATAATGTAATGTAATGTGGAGGCAGTATAATGTAATGTAATGTGGAGGCAGTATAATGTAATGTAATGTGAGGCAGTATAATGTAATGTGGAGGCAGTATAATGTAATGTGGAGGCAGTATAATGTAATGCGGAGGCAGTATAATGTAATGTGGAGGCAGTATAATGTAATGTAATGTGGAGGCAGTATAATGTAATGTGAGGCAGTATAATGTAATGTGGAGGCAGTATAATGTAATGTGGAGGCAGTATAATGTAATGTGGAGGCAGTATAATGTAATGTGGAGGCAGTATAATGTAATGTGGAGGCAGTATAATGTAATGTAATGTGGTGGCAGTATAATGTAATGTAATGTGGTGGCAGTATAATGTAATGTGGAGGCAGTATAATGTCATGTGGAGGCAGTATAATGTAATATGGAGGCAGTATAATGTAATATGGAGGCAGTATAATGTAATGTGACCTGGAGGCAGTATAATGTAATGTGGAGGCAGTATAATGTAATGTGGAGGCAGTATAATGTAATGTGGAGGCAGTATAATGTAATGTCGGAGGCAGTATAATGTAATGTGGAGGCAGTATAATGTAATGTAATGTGGAGGCAGTATAATGTAATGTGATGTCGGAGGCGGTATAATGTAATGTGGAGGCAGTATAATGTAATGTGGAGTCAGTAGAATGTAATGTCGGAGGCAGTATAATGTAATGCGGAGGCAGTATAATGTCATGCGGAGGCAGTATAATGTAATGCGGAGGCAGTATAACTGTAAATGCTGGAGGCAGTATAATGTAATGTGAGGCAGTATAATGTAATGTGGAGGCAGTATAATGTAATGTGAGGCAGTATAATGTAATGTGGAGGAAGTATAATGTAATGTGGAGGCAATATAATGTAATGTGGAGGCAGTATAATGTCATGTGGAGGCAGTAAATGTAATTGAGGCAGTATAATGTAAGTGAGGCAGTATAATGTAATGTGAGGCAAGTATAGTGTAATGTGGAGGCAGTATAATGTCATGTGGAGGCAGTATAATGTAATGGGAGGCAGTATACAATGTAATGTGGAGGCAGTATAATGTAAGTGGAGGCAGTATAATGAATGTAATGTCGGAGGCATTATAATGTATGTGGAGGCAGTATAAGTAATGTGAGGCAGTATAATGTAATGTCGGAGGCCAGTATACTGTAATGTGTCGGAGCAGTATAATGTAAGTGGAGGCAGTATAATGTATGTGAGGCAGTATAATGTAATGTCGGAGGCAGTATAATGTAATGTGGAGGCAGTATAATGTAATGTGGAGGCAGTATAATGTAATGTGGAGTCAGTATAATGTAATGTGAGGCAGTATAATGTAATGTGGAGGCAGTATAATGTAATGTGAGGCAGTATAATGTAATGTGAGGCGGTATAATGTAATGTGGAGTCAGTATAATGTAATGTGGAGTCAGTATAATGTAATGTGGAGGCAGTATAATGTAATGTGGAGTCAGTATAATGTAATGTGAGGCAGTATAATGTAATGTGGAGGCAGTATAATGTAATGTGAGGCAGTATAATGTAATGTGGAGGCAGTATAATGTAATGTGGAGGCAGTATAATGTAATGTGGAGGCAGTATAATGTAATGTAATGTGGAGGCAGTATAATGTAATGTAATGTGAGGCAGTATAATGTAATGTGGAGGCAGTATAATGTAATGTGGAGGCAGTATAATGTAATGCGGAGGCAGTATAATGTAATGTGGAGGTAGTATAATGTAATGTAATGTGAGGCAGTATAATGTAATGTGGAGGCAGTATAATGTAATGTGGAGGCAGTATAATGTAATGTGGAGGCAGTATAATGTAATGTAATGTGGAGGCAGTATAATGTAATGTAATGTGAGGCAGTATAATGTAATGTGGAGGCAGTATAATGTAATGCGGAGACAGTATAATGTAATGTGGAGGCATTATAATGTAATGTGGAGGCAGTATAATGTAATGTGAGGCAGTATAATGTAATGTGGAGGCAGTATAATGTAATGTGAGGCAGTATAATGTAATGTGGAGGCAGTATAATGTAATGTGAGGCAGTATAATGTAATGTGGAGACAGTATAATGTAATGTGAGGCAGTATAATGTAATGTAATGTGGAGGCAGTATAATGTAATGTGACCTGGAGGCAGTATAATGTAATGTAATGTGGAGGCAGTATAATGTAATGTAATGTCGGAGGCAGTATAATGTAATGTGGAGGCAGTATAATGTAATGTGGAGGCAGTATAATGTAATGTGGAGGCAGTATAATGTAATGTGGAGGCAGTATAATGTAATGTGGAGGCAGTATAATGTAATGTGGAGGCAGTATAATGTAATGTGGAGGCAGTATAATGTAATGTAATGTGGTGGCAGTATAATGTAATGTAATGTGGAGGCAGTATAATGTAATGTAATGTGAGGCAGTATAATGTAATGTGGAGGCAGTATAATGTAATGTGGAGGCAGTATAATGTAATGTGAGGCAGTATAATGTAATGTGAGGCAGTATAATGTAATGTGAGGCAGTATAATATAATGTGGAGGCAGTATAATGTAATGTGAGGCAGTATAATATAATGTGGAGGCAGTATAATGTAATGTGGAGGCAGTATAATGTAATGTGAGGCAGTATAATGTAATGTGAGGCAGTATAATGTAATGTGAGGCAGTATAATATAATGTGGAGGCAGTATAATGTAATGTGGAGACAGTATAAT
>NW_022261979.1:10642568-10677889 GCF_002021735.2 Oncorhynchus kisutch | reverse complement strand
TCAAGTCATGCACAAAGGGGTTCCTGAATGGAGGCGCCAGTTCCTTCTTCCCATCTCCTTCCCCAGAACACCGTCTGATGGTCGGGAACCTCATCCTCAACGAACCCGGAGAGAGGAAGGAACCTGTAAAATCAGGAAAAGCGACAGTAGCCAATTTGTTTTATGTTAAACGTTGTTTTGTTTTCGTGTTTGTGTCTAGCTAATTCCGGCACGGGTTATTATCTTCGTTCCCAAGAGGCTGGAGGATTAGCCAAGGATCATGTATTTGAAGTCGGGCGATAGCTTCCCTCGTACGCAGTACTGATGGGTACCTAGAATGCCAAACTGGAGTCCCCCTTCCTGGCTGCTTCTTCAGAACGCATGCGCCTAGTAGTCTAAATTGAAATCACTTTTACTTACTCAAGATAAACATATATATAAAGATTTAGCAGACGCTTTTATCCAGTGCGATTTAATTAACACTAGTTAGAGTCCATATATCTCCGTACTGGTCCCCCCGTGGGAATCGAACCCATAACTCTGGCGTGTAAGCGCCATACGCTACCAACTAAGCCACACGTGTTCTCACATCTTTGCAGTATTAGTAACACGTTTATAAATTGTTAAATGTTTGCAGAGCTTATAAGACATTATAATAATGTATGTGGTGTTATATTTGACCTGTTACACACAGTCTATAATATAAATGTTAGTTTTTTTACATTTCGAACTTCCCTGAGACACTCGCTGCGAGGAGGGTCACAGCCAGGGTCCCAATTGTCGAGGCTACCTGCCCTGCCGTGTCTATATTGGTTTGGAATTGTGTGATTCGTTATTATGGCGCTTGTCTATTTATTTCTTATTGGAATAAATGCGTTGGTGTTTCAGTCAGTCCTTGGTATTTATTTATCAGTCATTTGCACATAAAACGTATTGTCCAGTGCCGTATAATACGTGTTTTAAAACCAACACACTAGGTCTAAATGTAGTCTGTGACGTGGTACATTTCTTCACTTGGGAATCAAACATACTACTAATCGAATAATCTAAGAGCTGAATGAATCGATTTTTTTTGTTGCTCAGGATGCAATTTATGCAAATCATGAAGCATTGTAGCAGGCAAATGATTTTCTCTCTGACAGTAGAAGAGATGGGAACCCTGTCCTTTTGGTTTTGCTGCTATGGCAACAGGTGACTTTCTTTCTCATTGACCTCTCTCTTCTCCAGACGGCTAATACAGTGGCATCAGTACAGTGTGTTTTTGCATGCTGTAGGCCTACATAGCAAATGCACAATCATTAAGCATCAGTGCTGATTTAAAGGCCCAGTTCTGTCAAAAACGTCATATTCCTGTGTTTTATATGCGCCGCATGTAGAAAATATGAAGACACCTGCTAACATAGACTGACCAGGTGATCCAGAGACTGACCAGGTGATCCAGAGACTGACCAGGTGATCCATAGACTGGCCAGGTGATCCAGAGACTGGCCAGGTGATCCAGAGACTGACCAGGTGATCCATAGACTGGCCAGGTGATCCAGAGACTGACCAGGTGATCCAGAGACTGACCAGGTGATCCAGAGACTGGCCAGGTGATTCAGAGACTGACCAGGTGATCCAGAGACTGGCCAGGTGTCCAGAGACTGACCAGGTGATCCAGGGGACGTTGTTGTGATGTATATTTTCACACTGAGGTTGGAATAATATTGTGATAATGAGGCTAATGCCCACTTAGTGTAAGACCTGCCCACTTAGTGTAAGACCTGCCCACTTAGTGTAAGACCTGCCCACTAAGTGTAAGACCTGCCCACTTAGTGTTAGACCTGCCCACTAAGTGTTAGACCTGCCCACTAAGTGTTAGACCTGCCCACTTAGTGTAAGACCTGCCCACTAAGTGTAAGACCTGCCCACTTAGTGTTAGACCTGCCCACTAAGTGTTAGACCTGCCCACTAAGTGTTAGACCTGCCCACTTAGTGTAAGACCTGCCCACTAAGTGTTAGACCTGCCCACTTAGTGTTAGACCTGCCCACTAAGTGTTAGACCTGCCCACTTAGTGTTAGACCTGCCCACTAAGTGTTAGACCTGCCCACTTAGTGTACGACCTGCCCACTTAGTGTAAGACCTGCCCACTAAGTGTAAGACCTGCCCACTTAGTGTTAGACCTGCCCACTAAGTGTTAGACCTGCCCACTAAGTGTTAGACCTGCCCACTTAGTGTAAGACCTGCCCACTAAGTGTAAGACCTGCCCACTTAGTGTTAGACCTGCCCACTAAGTGTTTAGACCTGCCCACTAAGTGTTAGACCTGCCCACTTAGTGTAAGACCTGCCCACTCAGTGTTAGACCTGCCCACTTAGTGTTAGACCTGCCCACTAAGTGTTTAGACCTGCCCACTTAGTGTAAGACCTGCCCACTTAGTGTAAGACCTGCCACTAAGTGTTAGACCTGCCCACTAAGTGTTCGACCCTGCCCCACTTAGTTGTAAGACCTGCCCACTTAGTGTAAGACCTGCCCACTTAGTGTAAGACCTGCCCCACTTAGTGTACGACCCTGTTTTGAAAAGCCCCCCCCACTCAGACCACACCAGACAGACCTAGATAAATTCTTGTTTTAAGAATTGCTCTTCGCTAAGAAGTAATTGTTGTTTCTTTTTGACCCATTTTAATTTGTAAACAATCACAGTAAAGTACTTTTTGTTTTTTACCCAGAAATGATTTGATATTGAGATTAAAAAAATAAACATCTGCATTGGATCTTTAAGTCTTGGGTTGATTCCCAATCGCACTCTATTCTCCTATATAGTGCACTACTTTGGTCCAGGGCTGATAGTGCACTACTTTGGTCCAGGACTGATAGTGCACTACTTTGGTCCAGGGCTGATAGTGCACTACTTTGGTCCAGGGCTGATAGTGCACTACTTTGGTCCAGGGCTGATAGTGCACTACTTTGGTCCAGGACTGATAGTGCACTACTTTGGTCCAGGGCTGATAGTGCACTACTTTGGTCCAGGGCTATAGTGCACTACTTTGGTCCAGGGCTGATAGTGCACTACTTTGGTCCAGGACTGATAGTGCACTACTTTGGTCCAGGACTGATAGTGCACTACTTTGGTCTAGGGCTGATAGTGCACTACTTTGGTCCAGGGCTGATAGTGCACTACTTTGGTCCAGGGCTGATAGTGCCACTACTTTGGTCCAGGACTGATAGTGCACTACTTTGGTCCAGGGCTGATAGTGCACTACTTTGGTCCAGGACTGATAGTGCACTACTTTGGTCCAGGACTGATAGTGCACTACTTTGGTCCAGGACTGATAGTGCACTACTTTGGTCCAGGGCTGATAGTGCACCTACTTTGGTCCAGGGCTGATAGTGCACTACTTTGGTCCAGGACTGATAGTGCACTACTTTGGTCCAGGACTGATAGTGCACTAATTTGGTCCAGGACTGATAGTGCACTACTTTGGTCCAGGGCTGATAGTGCACTACTTTGGTCCAGGACTGATAGTGCACTACTTTGGTCCAAGGGCTGATAGTGCACTACTTTGGTCCAGGACTGATAGTGCACTACTTTGGTCCGGGGCCCTAGGGGATAGGGTGCCATTTGGGACTCAATCCCACCAGCAAGCTACCCTTTCATTAGATGGTGATGAAGATCACCATTGAAGAACTTAACCATTGAAGAACTTAGCCTTCCTCACAAGGCAATCCTTCTCAAATTCTGGTTGGATAAGTTTACTGTTCCTTTGGAAAAACAGATATTATTTAAAAAATGTTGAATTTGTTCGTTTTGATATTCAAATTGAATGAATTAGTATTAAACTTTCAACGGGTTAGATGCACCTTAGAATCCAAGGAAGAAGGAAGGAATCCCATGTCTATTATTACTGCAGTTTAGACGTTGACTTCCTGCTTAAGACAGTGGGAGACATGGAGTTAGTGAGGTTTTATTTTAGGATGGACAGAATCAATAGAGAACAGCCTCAGGTCTGAAAAGACCAGTTCCTCAGATAGCTGCCTGGCTCCGTGTGTGTGTGTGTGTGTGTGTGTGTGTGTGTGTGTGTGTGTGTGTGTGTGTGTGGTGTGTGTGTGTGTGTGTGTGTGTGTGTGTGTGTGTGTGTGTGAGAGTGTGTGTGTGTGTGTGTGTGTGTGTGAGAGTGTGTGTGTGTGAGTGTGAGTGTGAGTGTGTGTGTGTGTGTGTGTGTGTGTGTGTGTGTGTGTGTGTGTGTGTGTGTGTGTGTGTGTGTGTGTGTGTGTGTGTGTGTGTTGGAGTTGCACCACTACTCTATAAGCTGACAACTGATCCTACAGCTGTTGTATTAAAGGATGACACCAGACCTGTGGAATTAGTTACCATGACAATTAGACTACACTTTAACATAGTTGAAGATGTTTAGAGAGAGTTGGAGGGTCTGTTCATTGTAATATGGTACAGTTCAAGAATTACATAATAATCATTTGGATAGTTTGGTGTAGTATTTGGTAGGCGCATATTATTACTGAACAATTTCAATTTTTTTTTTACTGAGTTACGGTTCATATAAGGAAATCAGTCCATTTAAATAAATTCATTAGGCTCTAATCTATCGATTTCACTTTACTGGGACAGGGTCACAGCCATGGGTGGGCCTGGGAGGGCATAGGCCCACCCACTTGGGAGCCAGGCCCAGCCAATCTGAATGAAGTTTTTCTCCACAAAAGGGATTTATTACAGACAGAAATACTCCTCAGTTTCATCAGCTGTGCTGGTGGCTGGTCTCAGACAATCCCGCAATTGAAGAAGCCGGATGTGGAGGTCCTGGGCTGGTGTAGTTACACATGGTCTGTGGTTGTGAGGCCGGTTGAACGTTCTGCCAATTTCTCTAAGACAACGTTAGAGGCGGCTTATGGTAGAGAAATGAACATTCAGTTATCTGGCAATAGCACTGGTGGACATTCCTGCAGTCAGCATGCCAATTGCACACTCCCATAAAACTTGAGACATCTGTGGCATTGTGTTGTGTGACAAAACTGCACATTTTAGAGTGGCCTATTATTGTCCCCGGGACAAGGTGCACCTGTGTAATGATCATGCCGTTTAATCAACTTCTTGATATGTCACACCTGTCAGGTGGATGGATTATCTTGGCAAAGGAGAAATGATGTAAACAAATTTATGCACAAAATTTGGGAGGGAAAAAAATGCTTTTTGTGCCATATGGAGCATTTTGGGGATATTTCACGTCAGATCATGAAACATGGGACCAACACTTTACATGTTGCGTTTATATTTTTGTTCAGTATAGTTGGACTCAGTGTTTTGAATGGTGCAGAACCCCCCCCCCCCCCCAAAAAAAAAAAACAACTGGCATGTTATTTTCTTAGTATTTCATACTCACTGATCTCAATCCCATGCATTTTTTTATTTTCGTTTTAAAAAAGCAGTGTTCAAATCTATTTTTATACTACCCATCAGCCTGTGGGTCAAGTGCACACCACTATACAAGTGGTGTGCATTTAGAGTGACTTCTAGAACGATCTAGAGTATAGAAGATCAAACGCTCCAAAAATCCCATCTCAACTCAATGCTGCCATCTCGTGGTACGTTTCATAAACTGCAAAAAATAGGCTCGTGTCTGTAATTTGGCAGCTTTTGAGGTTGATTGTCCTTTATAGCCGTTTTGGGTTGTTTGTGGTAGTTGTTTTGGGTAGTTTGAGAGGTAGTTTGTAGTTGTTTTAGGTTGTTTGTGGTAGTTGTTTTGGGTTGTTTGTAGTAGTTGTTTTGGGTAGTTTGAGAGGTAGTTTGTAGTTGTTTTAGGTTGTTTGTGGTAGTTGTTTTGGGTTGTTTGTAGTAGTTGTTTTGGGTGGTTTGTAGCAGCAGTTTTTGGGTTGGTTGTAGTAGCTGTTTTGGGTTGGTTGTGGTAGTTATATTGTGGTTGTATAGAGCAGCAAGCTTTGTATGAGGACCTGATGAAGCCTGAGTCAAGAGGCCTAAAACCCATATACCTTTATTGAAGAGGCCCAAGTTAAGAGGCCTAAAATCCATACCTTTAAGAAAAGAGGCCTACATTTTAATTTTTAATTTTTATTTAACCTTTATTTAACTAGGCAAGTCAGTTAAGAACAAATTCTTGTCTACAATGACAATCTACAAAAAGGCAAAAGGTCTCCTGTGGGGACGGGGCTATAAATAAATTATATAAAAATATAGGACAAAACACACACCACGACAAGAGAGACAACACAACACTACATAAAGAGAGACAACACTACATAAAGAGAGACAACACAACACTACATAAAGAGAGACAACACAACACTACATAAAGAGAGACAACACAACACTACATAAAGAGAGACACCACCACACTACATAAAGAGAGACAACACAACACTACATAAAGAGAGACAACACAACACTACATAAAGAGAGACAACACAACACTACATAAAGAGAGACAACACAACACTACATAAAGAGAGACAACACAACACTACATAAAGAGAGACAACACAACACTACATAAAGAGAGACAACACAACACTACATAAAGAGAGACAACACAACACTACATAAAGAGAGACACCACCACACTACATAAAGAGAGACAACACAACACTACATAAGAGAGACAACACAACACTACATAAAGAGAGACACCACAACACTACATAAAGAGAGACACCACAACACTACATAAAGAGAGACAACACAACACTACATAAGAGACAACACAACACTACATAAAGAGAGACAACACAACACTACATAAAGAGAGACAACACAACACTACATAAAGAGAGACAACACAACACTACATAAAGAGAGACAACACAACACTACATAAAGAGAGACAACACAACACTACATAAAGAGAGACAACACAACACTACATAAAGAGAGACAACACAATGCTACATAAAGAGAGACAACACTACATAAAGAGAGACAACACAACACTACATAAAGAGATACAACACAACACTACATAAAGAGAGACAACACAACACTACATAAAGAGAGACACCACAACACTACATAAAGAGAGACACCACAACACTACATAAGAGAGACAACACAACACTACATAAGAGACAACACAACACTACATAAAGAGAGACAACACAACACTACATAAAGAGAGACAACACTACATAAAGAGAGACAACACTACATAAAGAGAGACAACACAACACTACATAAAGAGAGACAACACAACACTACATAAAGAGAGACAACACAACACTACATAAAGAGAGACAGCACAACACTACATAAAGAGAGACAACACAACACTACATAAAGAGAGACAACACAACACTACATAAAGAGATACAACACAACACTACATAAAGAGAGACAACACAACACTACATAAAGAGAGACAACACAACACTACATAAAGAGAGACAACACTACATAAAGAGAGACCTAAGACAACAACATAGCAAGGCAGCAACACATGACAACACAGCATGGTAGCAACACAACATGACAACAACATGGTAGCAACACAACATAGCAACAACATGGTAGCAACACAACATGACAACAACATGGTAGCAACACAACATGACAGCAACATGGTAGCAACACAACATGACAACCCAGCATGGTAGCAACACAACATGACAACCCAGCATGGTAGCAACACAACATGACAACAACATGGTAGCAACACAACATGACAACAACATGGTAGCAGCACAACATGGTAGCAACACAACATGACAACCCAGCATGGTAGCATCACAACATGACAACAACATGGTAGCAGCACAACATGGTAGCAGCATGTAGTAGCCTGAACTTGTGCTTTTGGGAAACAAAAGTTGTCATCTCTCCACAAGAGATTAGGGGAACAGGGCCCAGACTGTTTTCACAGTCTTGCTTTGACCACCAGATGGTTAGTTATAGTTATTAGCTGAACATAACAGAATGCCAGTGGAAGGGAGGACAGTAACAGGAGACACTATGAGCTGAACATAACAGAATGCCAGTGGAAGGGAGGACAGTAACAGGAGACACTATGAGCTGAACATAACAGTCAGTGGAAGGGAGGACAGTAACAGGAGACACTATGAGCTGAACATAACAGTCAGTAGAAGGGAGGACAGTAACAGGAGACACTATGAGCTGAACATAACAGAATGCCAGTGGAAGGGAGGACAGTAACAGGAGACACTATGAGCTGAACATAACAGTCAGTGGAAGGGAGGACAGTAACAGGAGACACTATGAGCTGAACATAACAGAATGCCAGTGGAAGAGAGGACAGTAACAGGAGACACTATGAGCTGAACATAACAGAATGCCAGTGGAAGGGAGGACAGTAACAGGAGACACTATGAGCTGAACATAACAGTCAGTGGAAGGGAGGACAGTAACAGGAGACACTATGAGCTGAACATAACAGTCAGTGGAAGGGAGGACAGTAACAGGAGACACTATGAGCTGAACATAACAGTCAGTGGAAGGGAGGACAGTAACAGGAGACACTATGAGCTGAACATAACAGTCAGTGGAAGGGAGGACAGTAACAGGAGACACTATGAGCTGAACATAACAGTCAGTGGAAGGGAGGACAGTAACAGGAGACACTATGAGCTGAACATAACAGAATGCCAGTGGAAGGCAGGACAGTAACAGGAGACACTATGAGCTGAACGTTGGGGGGATGAGAAGAGGACCAAGGTGCAGCGTAGTAAGTATTCATAATAGTTTTAATATAACGAATACTTGAACAAAAACCAACAGGCCAAACGAACAGTTCTGCAAGCTGCAATACACACAAAACAGAACACAACTACCCACAACCCATAGTGGGGAAAACAGGCTGCCTAAGTGTGGTTCTCAATCAGAGACAACGAATAACAGCTGCCTCTGATTGGGAACCATACCAGGCCAAACACATAGAGATCTAACACACAGAACAACACATAGAATGCCCACGCCAACTCACGCCCTGAACAAACTACAAATAGAGGCACAGAAAAGGAACTAAGGTCAAAGGTGACAGCCAGTGGAAGGCAGGACAGTGGTTTGTGACCTCTAGGATTTCTCGTTGTAGATCATTCAATTGCTATAATTACATTACTGATTTTGAGGTAACTCTGTTACCGATTTCAATGACGTGTTTTAATCATTTTAATAATTCATAAACACACTTGATTTGAGTAAAAACACTATAACTAAGTGGTAGGTCTACCTTCCGTGAACTTTCATTATCCCCTCCCTCCTCATGAGGGAGAGAAATGTGAAAATATCTTAAATGGTCAATCAGCCATTGCTACATCCATTTTGTTGGACTTATAAATGAATGATGTGTACCTTTTTGATTCTTGAATAAAATAACTTTCAAATACCTCATGATCTTTAGTTCACCTGTCATACCCCATCAGAACCCAAAATATAAGATCGTTTTTACTCCAATGTAAACAAACACTAAATCAACTCAAAACACAGTTAAGACGTAGTTAGGTCTGTCTATGAATTTGAAAGCGATCCCATTTCTCCAGCCCCAGTATTTTACTGAAACCAGGGGAGGGGAGGGCACTTTGTTATGGTTTCTACTGCTGATTGCTGCTTTAAAGATGTGTGGGGTTTTGGTAAAGGAATTACAAGGCATAAGGCAATGTTTACAGAAGGAAAATCATTTATCCAAAACTAAATCTAAGTGTTTATATTAGTTGGTAGGGGGTCTTCACGTCAACATAATTGTGTTTTGATATATTTCAAATACATTTTAAGACATTTTCTTTCTGGTAAATGTTTTTCAAAGATCCTTTTTCCATCTGTTTGACCAGAAATCACAGCCTTTGCTTATTCCACATTTTGTTGATGGAAAATGTTAGTTTTTTTAAGTAGATATAACTTAATTTCGATAGACTCTTCGCTTTCATTTGACAACAATTTGACATGCTCCTGAACTTCACGTGGGGCTCATGGGTCCTTTTCAGATTAAAATGCCCTTTATCTTTCTCTATTGGAATGTTACACTCCAGTCCAGTGTGAGTTTATAAATGGGTTGGATTGATGATTCCAGGGGAGGTTTATGTTTATCAGTAGACGAGGCAACTTCCGGTTGATCCGTTTGCACACAAAACAATATTCCACAACTTCAACTTCCAAAGGTTTCAAAGGGAAATTACATTCCATTAAACAATAAAACATCAAACAAGCCACGAGAAGCGGTTAAAAACGGCCTACAGATCAATGAAACAGAACCTTCTCTTCAGCCATTGGCCAGCGCCACTTCTTCTTCTTCGTGTGAATTTCCGGCAGACTTGAGGCTTTTTTGTGTATTGCTGCCTTTCTCAATTCAGCATGTTAATAATTCCACATTATTGATTAAATATATTTCAATAAAAAGGGAAATTTGCACGGTAAAAAAATAAATAATGTATTTGCACAACCCACTAACCCTGCACCCATAAAACCAAAACACCCCCTCATCGCTCCTACGCCTGGCCACCGGACTGGGAGCACGTGACTTCTTTCCAACACCTCTTTTTAATACTACCTTGTGTTGCTCAACTCAGCGTGAACGTGCCAAGTGAAATTCATGTTTATGTAGAATGCGCAACACATATTAGGAAAAATTCGGTGGTTGTATGCGATCAAGTTTTTTAATTTTTAATGATACACTTCAGCACCACAGTTGTACAGGGAAAAAGGTACAGGTAAAGTCCTTTCAAAATTGACTTTAAAAAAAAATATATATATACAAAGAATCGATTGATGGTGACTCAATATTGAATCACTAGTGAACCAATGTTGAGTCACTAGTGACTCAATGTTGAGTCACTAGTGAATCAATGTTGAGTTACTAGTGACTCTCCGCCTCGATGGAAGAGAGAGAGGACGGTGTTGACAGTTCCTCCGCTGTGGATTCACCAGGAGTCATTTCATGCCTATTTTGTACGAGATTTTAGCTCATTTACCATAGTTTGTTTTCAGATCCATTTTTAAGAAAGTTCTCTTCCTGGAGTCTCGCAGCATGACAAGTCTATGTTGAAGACAGGTAAATGAGCTACTAGTTACCGTTGGCTATCTAGGTAAGCTAACGTTGGCTAGCTCGCATTTCCAGCCAGGTAGTGAGATGGCTAGCTAATTAGCAAACTAGCCTGTATTATCTGTTTAAACGGTTAGCTACCCGGCTGTTAAATCACTATGATCTGATTATGTAGTTAAATAACAATGATGTATGTGACAAGCTGTTCTGTTTTACATATCGTTAGCTATCTCTAACGCGTTAGCTACGTTTAACTCCAAGGAAAACCGCAAACTAACCCACATAAACTAGCCAGTTAGTTTAAAAAAAACATTAACGTAGCTTGCAAAACAGCTGGCTTGTAAACGTTAGGTAGTGGCTAGTTCGTCTTTCCAACCAAACTGTCGCATCTTTTAGCATGATGATGGTGGGTGGGAGGGTCGTGGGACATTCTGCACAGGCCAAGCCAGCTACAATATTGCGACAGTGATGCCCTTTACTTTGGTTTTCACCATCACCCCCATGGTCCCCATCACCTCCAGTGATCTAATCACAGGTGTGTGTGTGTGTGTGTGTGTGTGTAGCAGCTAATACGGGTATGGTTGTATCAATAAGTTTGTCTTATTAGGTAACTAGGAGGCACAATCTTTCGTCAGAAAATGACAAAGAAGTCAGATGTCCTGGTGTCTGTTATCCTCAGGTCGAATTTGTCATTGGCATCACAGTGAGGGGTAAATGCTCAGCCAGCACAGCAGTATTTCCGTTTACATAGAGCCGTGATACTACTGAGTCAGGATTTGTGTCCCAAATGGCAAACGATTCCCTATTTAGTGCACTATTTTTTTAAAGTTTACCACAGCCTATAGAGCTCTGGACAAAAGTAGTGTACTATATTGGAAATGAGGTACCATTTGGGATGCAAACAAACACTGCTCTGCTGCATACAGTAATTTTGCCATGAGGTGATTGTGTGCGCTGGACACGCTTGAGTGGTTATCTGACACACAGAACAATCCTTTTATGTTCTCATGGATCACTTGGTTTTTATTTTCTGGTAGATGTTCCATCTTGACCAATGTTTCCAATGTTTACACTAACAGTAAATTAGGCAGGTAGTTGGATTGACATTAGGCACTGTAGATAAAGTGACCAATGTTTCCAATGTTTACACTAACAGTAAATTAGGCAGGTAGTTGGATTGACATTAGGCACTGTAGATAAAGTGCATGTACAGTACCTGCAGAAAGTATTCACACCCCTTGAGATTTTCCACATTTTTTGTTGTTACAGTTTGAATTTTAAATGGATTAAATTGAGATTTTGTGGCGCTGGCCTACACAAAATACCCCATAATGTCGGTCAAATTGTTTTTTTTAAAGCCGAAATGTCTTGAGTCAATGAGTATTTAACCTCTTTGTTATGGTAAGCTTAAATAGTCACATAAGTTGCATGGACTTATAGTGTTTAACATGATTTTTGAATGACTTCCTCATCTCTGTACCCCACACATACAATTATATGTAAGTGTAACAGTACTCTTCTTGCGTTGTGTACAATCAGTCATCGACACGGAACTCCAACATGTAGCACCAGTCATGTAGCTTTATTCTGTTAGGAACGGCACAAAATTGCACGTCATGCAATGCACGTCTCACCATCCAACTCTGCACTCACGCACTGTACAAAATATATGAACCACCCCCCCAACCAGACACAGTAAGTTGCTAGCTAGTACTGGCGGGAATTCTTTACAACAAAATGCACAACAAATATTCTCCAAAAACCACTGCATCTTATGTGTGATGTTCGAATAACATTTACAAACAATTTGATATAAATTGTACATTTAAATCATCACTTGAGAGTATAAAAATCACTTTTGATGTACAGTGCTTTGCAACCAACAACTTACCGCTGGTTTGGTGCTTGTTCACTGGGACGATTCTAACTGGAACATCCCCCCTCGTAAGCAAGCTACGCAAACCAGCCAATAAGATGCCATGTTGAGTAGGTGAAGGCAAGACAAACTCAAACCAAAAACCCATTGGCTTAACAATAAAGTGGCAAGGGGAATCACCAATATAACCCTGTTACATAAGGTCCCCATAAAAAGCAGACATTGAATATCCCTTTGAGCATGTTGTAGTTATTATTTACAATTTGGACGGTATATCAAAACACCCAGCCACTACAAAGATACAGGCTTTCTTCCTAACTCAGTTGCCGGGGAGGAAGGAAACCACTCAGGGATTTCACCATGATGCCAATGGTGACTTTAAAACTGTTAAGAGTTTAATGGCTGTGATAGGAGAACAATATTGTACATTAGTTACTCCTTAATACTAATCTAATTGAAAGAGTGAAAAGACAGGAAGCCTGTACGGAATGAGATTCTTCCAAAACATGCATCCTGTTTGCAACAAGGCACTAAAGTAATACTGTAAAAAAGGTGGCAAACCAGTTAACCCTTTGTATTCAGCACAAAAAGTAATGTTGTGGTCAAATCCAATATCAGATTTGCCACCAATGCTCTTTATAGGACACATCACTGCACTCTATACTCATTGGCGGCAGGGTAGCCTAGTGGTTAGAGTGGAGGGGCAGGCAGGGTAGCCTAGTGGTTAGAGTGTTGGACTAGTAACCGGAAGGTTGCAAGTTCAAACCCCCGAGCTGACAAGGTACAAATCTGTTGTTCTGCCCCTGAACAGGCAGTTAACACACTGTTCCTAGGCCGTCATTGAAAATAAGAATTTGTTCTTAACTGACTTGCCTAGTTAAATAAAGGTAAAATAAATAAATAAATCTGTAAACTGGTCATCTCTGTATACCTGTCGCAAGACCCACTGGTTGATGCTTATTTATAAAACCCTCTTAGGCCTCACTCCCCCCCCTATCTGAGATATCTACTGCAGCCCTCATCCTTCACATACAACACCTATTCTGCCAGTCACATTCTGTTAAAGGTCCCCAAAGTACACACATCCCTGGGTCGCTCGTCTTTTCAGTGCGCTGCAGCTAGTGACTGGAACGAGCTGCAGCAAACACTCAAAACTGGACCGTTTTATCTCAATCTCTTCATTCAACACTCAATCATGGACACTCTTACTGACAGTTGTGGCTGCTTTGTGTGATGTATTGATGTCTCTACCTTCTTGCCCTTTGCTGTTGTCTTGTGCCCAATGATGCTTTTACTGGGTTTTGTGCTGCTACCATGTTGTGCTGCTACCATGTTGTGCTGCTACCATGTGTTGCTGCTACCATGTGTTGCTGCTACCATGTTGTGCTGCTACCATGTGTTGCTGCTACCATGTTGTGCTGCTACCATGTTGTTCTTCTACCATGTTGTTCTGCTACCATGTTGTTCTGCTACCATGTTGTGCTGCTACCATGTGTTGCTGCTACCATGTGTTGCTGCTACCATGTTGCTGCTACCATGTGTTTCTGCTACCATGTGTTGCTGCTACCATGTTGTGCTGCTACCATGTGTTTCTGCTACCATGTGTTGCTGCCTTGCTATGTTGTCTTAGGTCTCCATGTTGTGTTGCTGCCTTGCTATGTTGTCTTAGGTCTCCATGTTGTGTTGCTGCCTTGCTATGTTGTCTTAGGTCTCCATGTTGTGTTGCTGCCTTGCTATGTTGTCTTAGGTCTCCATGTTGTGTTGCTGCCTTGCTATGTTGTCTTAGGTCTCCATGTTGTGTTGCTGCCTTGCTATGTTGTCTTAGGTCTCCATGTTGTGTTGCCTCTCTTGTAATGTGTGGTTTGTCCTATATTTACAGTGGGGAGAACAAGTATTTGATATTCTGCCCGATTTTGCAGGTTTTCCTACTTACAAAGCATGTAGAGGTCTGTAATTTTTTATCATGGGTACACTTCAACTGTGAGAGACGGAATCTAAAACAAAAATCCAGAAAATCACAGGATTTTTAAGTAATTAATTTGCATGTATTTATTTATTTTATTTTGAATCCCAGCCCCCGTCCCCGCAGGAGGCCTTTCGCCTCTTGGTAGGCCATTATAAATAAGAATTTGTTCTTAACTGACTTGCCTAGTTAAATAAAATAAATATGACGTGTTGCTGAGTACCACTTCATATTTTCAAGCATGGTGGTGGGTGCATCATGTTATGGGTGTGCTTGTCATCGGCAAGGACTAGGGAGGTTTTTTAGGATAAAAAAAAAATAGAATAGAACTAAGCACAGGCAAAATCCTTGAGGAAAACCTGGTTCAGTCTGCTTTCCAAGACACGGAGACAAATTCACCTTTTTCAGCAGTACAATAACCTAAAAACAAGGCCAAATCTACACTGGAGTAGCTCATCACAACGACATTGAATGTTCCCGAGTGGCCTTGTTACAGTTTTGACTTAATCGGCTTGAAAAAAAAAAAAATATATATATATATATATATCAAGACTAAAATGGCTGTCTCGCAATGTTCAACAACCAACTTGAAGAATTTTTTAAAGAAAAAATTAGCAAATATTGTACAATCCAGGTGTGCAAAGCTCTTAGACTTAGACTCAGAAAGACTCACAGCTGTAATCGCTGCCAAAGGTGATTCAAACATGTATTGACTTGGTTGTAAATATGTAAATTATTATGTAAATTATCAATTAAATGTGCAAAAAATTGTAAGAACATGTTTTCACTTTTGTCATTATGAGGTAAATGTACAGTGGTACAGTATCCCATCTCTACTGAAGTGTACACTGAATGTATTTGCTCACTGTCGCACCACTTCTTCTTCTACCCACAGCATGCGGTGACTGTGAGGCGGGCCCCATCCTGAGTCTGTACGATGAAGAGCCCGGTGCACAGGTCTGTTTGTGTGAATGTGGGTCTTTTCTAGAAGCAGTGAGGATTTCCTACACTGGACAACTTGTTACAGCTGTTGATCAGTCATTGATAATAATCTGCCAATTGTTTTCATGTCATTACGATGATAGGACTCCTGAGTGGCGTAGCGGTCTAAGGCAAGACCCATGTGTGTAAAGCAAGATGTATTGGGTACAGCAGGTATGAGTGAATAAGGTGTTGTTGTTCAGGTGCAGGGACGTGGAGAGGCAGGCTGCCTGCCTGCAGACTGAGCAGCCGTGTGTCCCCGTCTCCCAGCACATCCCCAGCGGCATGTGGTTTATCAGGTAGTTAGATTTACATATTTTGGTCCTTTTTTTTTTTTATAGCAGATTCTCTTATCCAGAATGACTTACATTTTTCGTACTGGTCCCACGTGGGACTCGAACCCACAACCCTGGTTTTGCAAGCGGTGTTCTCTACCAACTGAGCCACATGGTAAACATAGTTGTC
Organism: Oncorhynchus kisutch; assembly: GCF_002021735.2. NCBI lineage: Eukaryota > Metazoa > Chordata > Actinopteri > Salmoniformes > Salmonidae > Oncorhynchus > Oncorhynchus kisutch. The sequence goes on along the minus strand of NW_022261979.1, from coordinate 10,661,635 downwards.
CATAATGCAAGGTTTGGGTTGCTAGACCGTGGCGTTAGCGTGCTCTACCAACTGAGCCACATGGTAAACATAGTTGTCCATAATGCAACGTTTGGGTTGCTAGACCGTGGCGTTAGCGTGCTCTACCAACTGAGCCACATGGTAAACATAGTTGTCCATAATGCAACGTTTGGGTTGCTAGACCGTGGCGTTAGCGTGCTCTACCAACTGAGCCACATGGTAAACATAGTTGTCCATAATGCAACGTTTGGGTTGCTAGACCGTGGCGTTAGCGTGCTCTACCAACTGAGCCACATGGTAAACATAGTTGTCCATAATGCAACGTTTGGGTTGCTAGACCGTGGCGTTAGCGTGCTCTACCAACTGAGCCACATGGTAAACATAGTTGTCCATAATGCAACGTTTGGGTTGCTAGACCGTGGCGTTAGCGTGCTCTACCAACTGAGCCACATGGTAAACATAGTTGTCCATAATGCAACCTTTGGGTTGCTAGACCGTGGCGTTAGCGTGCTCTACCAACTGAGCCACATGGTAAACATAGTTGTCCATAATGCAACGTTTGGGTTGCTAGACCGTGGCGTTAGCGTGCTCTACCAACTGAGCCACATGGTAAACATAGTTGTCCATAATGCAACGTTTGGGTTGCTAGACCGTGGCGTTAGCGTGCTCTACCAACTGAGCCACATGGTAAACATAGTTGTCCATAATGCAACGTTTGGGTTGCTAGACCGTGGCGTTAGCGTGCTCTACCAACTGAGCCACATGGTAAACATAGTTGTCCATAATGCAACGTTTGGGTTGCTAGACCGTGGCGTTAGCGTGCTCTACCAACTGAGCCACATGGTAAACATAGTTGTCCATAATGCAAGGTTTGGGTTGCTAGACCGTGGCGTTAGCGTGCTCTACCAACTGAGCCACATGGTAAACATAGTTGTCCATAATGCAACGTTTGGGTTGCTAGACCGTGGCGTTAGCGTGCTCTACCAACTGAGCCACATGGTAAACATAGTTGTCCATAATGCAAGGTTTGGGTTGCTAGACCGTGGCGTTAGCGTGCTCTACCAACTGAGCCACATGGTAAACATAGTTGTCCATAATGCAACGTTTGGGTTGCTAGACCGTGGCGTTAGCGTGCTCTACCAACTGAGCCACATGGTAAACATAGTTGTCCATAATGCAACGTTTGGGTTGCTAGACCGTGGCATTAGCGTGCTCTACCAACTGAGCCACATGGTAAACATAGTTGTCCATAATGCAACCTTTGGGTTGCTAGACCGTGGCGTTAGCGTGCTCTACCAACTGAGCCACATGGTAAACATAGTTGTCCATAATGCAACGTTTGGGTTGCTAGACCGTGGCGTTAGCGTGCTCTACCAACTGAGCCACATGGTAAACATAGTTGTCCATAATGCAACGTTTGGGTGGCTAGACCGTGGCGTTAGCGTGCTCTACCAACTGAGCCACATGGTAAACATAGTTGTCCATAATGCAACGTTTGGGTTGCTAGACCGTGGCGTTAGCGTGCTCTACCAACTGAGCCACATGGTAAACATAGTTGTCCATAATGCAACGTTTGGGTTGCTAGACCGTGGCGTTAGCGTGCTCTACCAACTGAGCCACATGGTAAACATAGTTGTCCATAATGCAACGTTGCTAGACCGTGGGTAACTTTCCCAAGTTTTCCAGAAATCCCAGGTTGGAGGATTCCTGGATTTCCTGCTTATTTCAACGTAATTCCAGGAATCTTCTAGAAAACCCTAAACCTAAGTCTTTGTAATGAGAGGTCATGGTAGATCACTGGATTACTGACCGTGGGTAACTTTCCCAAGTTTCACAGAATTCCCAGGTTGGAGGATTCCTGGATTTCCTGCTTATTTCAACGTAATTCCAGGAATCTTCTAGAAAACCCTAAACCTAAGTCTTTGTAATGAGAGGTCATGGTGGATCACTGACCAGGATTTTGTCTAAGTGATTATGTATTTGTGTAGAGGCCTATATTGTCTGTATTTTCTGATTGTATTGAATGTGAAGTGCTCCGTGCACAGCACGTCTTACCCAGGCTGTCCATTCTACCTGCCCACCTGGTGATAACGAGCACCAGAATGGAAATGAGTCAGCTGACTTCATAAAAAATAATTCATTCTATATATATTTTTTTTTTTACTCAAATAACTGAGGCAACTTTATGTATAAAAAAAAAAAATGTGTTTAAAAAAATGATTTAATCTGTTTATTCAGGGACGCGTGTGGCATCGTGTGTGGAGTTATCACCTGGATGTTGGTGTTCTATGCTGAGTTCGTTGTGCTCTTCGTCATGCTGTTGCCTTCTAAAAACCTGACCTATAGCTTAGTCAACGGGACTGTGTTCAACACTCTGGCCTTCCTGGCTCTCGCCTCTCACTTCAGGGCCATGTGCACCGACCCTGTGAGTTGTTCAAACTGAACACACTATACACTGCGCTGACTGTACACTTTACACGCGACACTGGGCTGACTGTACACTTTACACTGGGCTGACTGTACACTTTACACGCGACACTGGGCTGACTGTACACTTTACACTCGACACTGCGCTGACTGTACACTTGACCTGCTGGTGTTGTCTGGGTTGTGTTCATTTGGGCACAACACCGTACGTAGAAAAACGTTTTGAAACAGTTTAAAGGAAAAGAGGAGTTGTTGTTGTTGGGATACGTTCAGGTAGTGGCGGCCTCTTTATTAGTTTCAAAACGTTTTCCTCCTGTTTTGTGCCTAACTGAACACGACCTTACTCACATATACAGTGGGGAGAACAAGTATTTGATACACTGCCGATGTTGCAGGTTTTCCTACTTACAAAGCATGTAGAGGGCTGTAATTTTTATCATAGGTACACTTCAACTGTGAGAGACGGAATCTAAAACAGAAAATCACATTGTATGATTTTTAAGTAATTAATTAGCATTTTATTGCATGACATAAGTATTTGATCACCTACCAACCAGTAAGAATTCTGGCTCTCACAGACCTGTTAGTATTTCTTTTAAGAAGCCCTCCTGCTCTCCACTCATTACCTGTATTAACTGCACCTGTTTGAACTCGTTACCTGTATCTCGTTGTTATTGCCAGTTTGTACTAGTACTGTTAAATGCCTTTTCTTGCTGGCTCTTTCCCAACAATGCAGTAGTACTAGAAAGAAAAAAAAAAATATTGTATATTGTAATTCACTATATACAGGGTCCGTTCCAGGGCCTACTGCTGGTTAAACTGATGTGTTATGACTTTACACCCCCTGCTATAATGTGGATAAAGAGTTACCTGTCTAACAGAACACAGAGGGTGTTCTAGAATGGAAGCCTCTCCAACATTAATCCAGAGAGAATCAGGAATTCCCCAGGGCAGCTGTCTAGGCCCCTTACTTTTTTCAATCTTTACTAACGACATGCTTTGAGTCAGTGTGTCGATGTATGCGGATGACTATACACGTCAGCTACTACAGAAACTGAAATGACTGCAACACTTAAAGAGCTGCAGTTTCAGAATGGGTGGCAAGGAATAAGTTAGTCCTAAATATTTCCCAAAAAACTTGAAGCATTGTATTTGGGACAAATCATTCACTAAAGCTTGTGTGTTACATTGTCCTGAAGTTTCAGAAAAGCCCAGAAAATTGCGGTTACAAGAGTCCTGTTGATAGAAAATCCACAATTAAGAGGTCAGAGGTTGCTAGATTTCTATTCGCTTTAATCTCGCGAGTGCTCCCTCCTCCTGCCTCTTTTTTTTGCCTGCGTTTTCTCTTGGATAGCCTAAAAATTGGGTCGGACTTATGCAAATATCCCAGGGCAGATGAGTCGACGTTGAAGCCGGAATTGAGGTCATGAACTGCCGATCTGATGTTCTTATCGATCATAAGTTATAAGAAAAATTGCAAAGTTGGGTCAGAGCTCGCAAGACTGCAGCCAATACAGTAATGCACCAACTTAAAGCACATCAACATTCTATAACACTGCCTGACCACTGCAACAGTAGACCCCATTTCACCAACAGGTGAGTCATGATAAGTCATCAAGTCAACTCATTGCTCTGTCTGTCCTATAGGGAGCTGTGCCAACAGGAAACGCCACGAAAGAGTACATCGAGAGTCTTCAGCTGAAGCCGGGACAGGTGGTGTACAAGTGTCCCAAGTGCTGCAGCATCAAGCCTGACCGGGCACATCACTGTAGGTAGGATGACTCGGCACATCACTGTAGGTAGGATGACTCGGCACATCACTGTAGGTAGGATGACTCGGCACATCACTGTAGGTAGGATGACTCGGCACATCACTGTAGGTAGGATGACTCGGCGCATCACTGTAGGTAGGATGACTCGGCGCATCACTGTAGGTAGGATGACTCGGCGCATCACTGTAGGTAGGATGACTCGGCGCATCACTGTAGGTAGGATGACTCGGCGCATCACTGTAGGTAGGATGACTCGGCGCATCACTGTAGGTAGGATGACTCGGCGCATCACTGTAGGTAGGATGACTCGGCACATCTCTTTGAATGGCTGGCTCACATCACTGTAGGTAGGATGAATGGCTGGCTCACATCACTGTAGGTAGGATGAATGGCTGGCTCACATCACTGTAGGTAGGATGACCCAATACATCTCTTTGAATGGCTGGCTCACATCACTGTAGGTAGGATGAATGGCTGGCTCACATCACTGTAGGTAGGATGACTCAGCACATCACTGTAGGTAGGATGACCCAATACATCTCTTTGAATGGCTGGCTCACATCACTGTAGGTAGGATCACCTAGCACATCTCTGAATGGCTGGCTCACATCACAGAGAACACTGCAGGTAGAGTAACCCTGACTGACTGTACCAGAGAACAGAAGACACTGCAGGTAGAGTAACCCTGACTGACACTGTCCCAGAGAACACTGCAGGTAGAGTAACCCTGACTGACACTGTCACAGAGAACAGAGAACAGAGGACACTGCAGGTAGAGTAACCCTGACTGACACTGTCCTAGAGAACAGAGAACACTGCAGGTAGAGTAACCCTGCCTGACTGTCCCAGAGGACACTGCAGGTAGAGTAACCCTGACTGACTGTCCCAGAGAACACTGCAGGTAGAGTAACCCTGACTGACACTGTCCCAGAGAACAGAGAACACTGCAGGTAGAGTAACCCTGACTGACACTGTCCCAGAGAACACTGCAGGTAGAGTAACCCTGACTGACACTGTACCAGAGAACAGAAGACACTGCAGGTAGAGTAACCCTGACTGACACTGTCCCAGAGAACACTGCAGGTAGAGTAACCCTGACTGACACTGTACCAGAGAACAGAAGACACTGCAGGTAGAGTAACCCTGACTGACTGTCCCAGAGGACACTGCAGGTAGAGTAACCCTGACTGACACTGTTCCAGAGAACAGAGGACACTGCAGGTAGAGTAACCCTGACTGACACTGTCCCAGAGAACAGAGGACACTGCAGGTAGAGTAACCCTGACTGACACTGTCCTAGAGAACAGAGAACACTGCAGGTAGAGTAACCCTGACTGACACTGTCCCAGAGAACAGAGAACACTGCAGGTAGAGTAACCCTGACTGACACTGTCCCAGAGAACACTGCAGGTAGAGTAACCCTGTCTGACTGTCCCAGAGAACACTGCAGGTAGAGTAACCCTGACTGACTGTCCCAGAGAACACTGCAGGTAGAGTAACCCTGACTGACACTGTCCCAGAGAACACTGCAGGTAGAGTAACCCTGACTGACACTGTCCCAGAGGACACTGCAGGTAGAGTAACCCTGACTGACTGTCCCAGAGAACACTGCAGGTAGAGTAACCCTGACTGACACTGTCCCAGAGAACAGAGGACACTGCAGGTAGAGTAACCCTGACTGACACTGTCCCAGAGGACACTGCAGGTAGAGTAACCCTGACTGACTGTCCCAGAGGACACTGCAGGTAGAGTAACCCTGACTGACACTGTCCCAGAGAACAGAGAACAGAGGACACTGCAGGTAGAGTAACCCTGACTGACACTGTCACAGAGAACAGAGAACAGAGGACACTGCAGGTAGAGTAACCCTGACTGACACTGTCCCAGAGAACAGAGGACACTGCAGGTAGAGTAACCCTGACTGACACTGTCCTAGAGAACAGAGAACACTGCAGGTAGAGTAACCCTGACTGACACTGTCCCAGAGAACAGAGGACACTGCAGGTAGAGTAACCCTGACTGACTGTCCCAGAGGACACTGCAGGTAGAGTAACCCTGACTGACACTGTCCCAGAGAACAGAGGACACTGCAGGTAGAGTAACCCTGACTGACACTGTCCCAGAGGACACTGCAGGTAGAGTAACCCTGACTGACACTGTCCCAGAGGACACTGCAGGTAGAGTAACCCTGACTGACACTGTCCCAGAGAACAGAGGACACTGCAGGTAGAGTAACCCTGACTGACACTGTCCCAGAGAACACTGCAGGTTGGGGAACCCTGACTCAAAGTCCCAGTTGATCAGACGGGCGGGACTCCTCCCTCCATACAGTATAGTAGGTCTGCCGTGACTTTAGGACCAATGGTCAGCTGAGGCAGACTGTCTGCCGTGACTTTAGGACCAATGGTCAGCTGAGGCAGACTGTCTGCTGAACACTGTGACTTTAGGACCAACGGTCAGCTGAGGCAGACTGTCTGCTGTGACTTTAGGACCAACGGTCAGCTGAGGCAGACTGTCTGCTGAACACTGACTTTAGGACCAACGTTCAGCTGAGGCAGACTGTCTGCTGAACACTGACTTTAGGACCAGCGGTCAGCTGAGGCAGACTGTCTGCTGTGACTTTAGGACCAACGGTCAGCTGAGGCAGACTGTCTGCTGACCACTGTGACTTTAGGACCAACGGTTAGCTGAGGCAGACTGTCTGCTGTGACTTTAGGACCAACGGTCAGCTGAGGCAGACTGTCTGCCGTGACTTTAGGACCAATGGTCAGCTGAGGCAGACTGTCTGCTGAACACTGTGACTTTAGGACCAACGGTCAGCTGAGGCAGACTGTCTGCTGTGACTTTAGGACCAACGGTCAGCTGAGGCAGACTGTCTGCTGAACACTGACTTTAGGACCAACGTTCAGCTGAGGCAGACTGTCTGCTGAACACTGACTTTAGGACCAGCGGTCAGCTGAGGCAGACTGTCTGCTGTGACTTTAGGACCAACGGTCAGCTGAGGCAGACTGTCTGCTGACCACTGTGACTTTAGGACCAACGGTTAGCTGAGGCAGACTGTCTGCTGTGACTTTAGGACCAACGGTCAGCTGAGGCAGACTGTCTGCTGGACACTGTGACTTCAGGACCAACGTAGTTAGTTCTCTCTCTCTCTCCATGGATGTTCTCCTCCATACTAGTGTGTGTAATTAGTTCTCTCTCTCCATGGATGTTCCCCTCCATACTAGTGTGTGTAATTAGTTCTCTCTCTCCATGGGTTTTTCCCTCAATACTAGTGTGTGTAATTAGTTCTCTCTCTCTCTCTCTCCATGGATGTTTCCCTCTATACTAGTGTGTGTAATTAGTTCTCTCTCTCCATGGATGTTTCCCTCTATACTAGTGTGTGTAATTAGTTCTCTCTCTCCCTCCATACTAGTGTGTGTAATTAGTTCTTTCTCTCCCTCCATACTAGTGTGTGTAATTAGTTCTCTCTCTCCCTCTATACTAGTGTGTGTAATTAGTTCTCTCTCTCCCTCCATACTAGTGTGTGTAATTAGTTCTCTCTCTCCCTCTATACTAGTGTGTGTAATTAGTTCTCTCTCTCCCTCTATACTAGTGTGTGTGATTAGTTCTCTCTCTCCCTCCATACTAGTGTGTGTAATTAGTTCTCTCTCTCTCCATGGATGTTTCCCTCTATACTAGTGTGTGTAATTAGTTCTCTCTCTCCATGGATGTTTCCCTCCATACTAGTGTGTGTGATTAGTTCTCTCTCTCCCTCCATACTAGTGTGTGTGTAATTAGTTCTCTCTCTCCCTCTATACTAGTGTGTGTAATTAGTTCTCTCTCTCCCTCCATACTAGTGTGTGTAAGCGCTGCATAAGGAAGATGGACCACCACTGTCCCTGGGTTAACAACTGTGTGGGAGAGAACAACCAGAAGTTCTTTGTGCTCTTCACAGTACGTACCAGTCTATCCTTTACATACTGGAACGTTCCATACTGTAGACCCCATGACACCTTCAGCCTGCTGCAATAACACCGACCAGTAGCCAACACACACTACCTATTGGAAAGTTAGGAATTAAGATGTTTTTAAGTTGTCAAATGCACTGAAAATGACTTCGTTCCATATCCACACATCTCATGGGAAACTGTTCCATATCCACCCTGTTCCATACCCACCCATCTCATGGGGAAACTGTTCCATATCTACCCATCTCATGGGAAACTGTTTAATTCCCACCCATCTCATGGGGAAACTGTTCCATATCCACCCATCTCATGGGAAACTGTTCCATATCCACCCATCTCATGGGGAAACTGTTCCATATCCACCCATCTCATGGGGAAACTGTTCCATATCCACCCATCTCATGGGGAAACTGTTCCATATCTACCCATCTCATGGGGAAACTGTTCCATATCCACCCATCTCATGGGGAAACTGTTCCATATCGCCCATCTCATGGGGAAACTGTTCCATATCTACCCATCTCATGGGGAAACTGTTCCATATCCACCCATCTCATAGGAAACTGTTCCATATCGCCTATCTCATGGGAAACTGTTCTGTAGTACCCGGTCTTACCATGAGTCTGTGTGTTCCAGATGTACATTGCACTCATCTCCCTCCACTCTCTGGTGATGGTGGTCTTCCACTTCCTGTACTGCTTCGAAGATGATTGGACAAGTAAGTGCTTTTGACCTTTTTAAATTATTTTTTATTTTTTTCACCTGGCTTCTCATTGGTTTGATGTAGAGCTCGTGATAACACAATGATCTTTCAATCAGCTCCTGTCAACCATAACAATGGTCTCTGGTTGTGTTCTTAACTTCTTAGTGCTCCCTTCCCACTCGTTAACGGGATTGATTTGACAACATCTAGTGAAATTGCAGCGTGCCACATTCAAAAACAGAAATACTCATAATAAGAATTCATGAAACATACAAGTGTGATACATCAAAATAAAGCTGAACTTCTTGTTAATCCAGCCGCTGTATCAGATTTCAAAATGGCTTTATGGCGAAAGCAGACCATGCGATTTATCTGAGGACAGCGCTCCGCATACAGATTTCAAAATGGCTTTATGGCGAAAGCAGACCATGCGATTTATCTGAGGACAGCGCTCCGCATACAATCAGATTTCAACCAGGCAGGTGTGCTCCAAAAGTCTGAAATAGCGATATAATTAATGCCTTACCTTTTGAAGATCTTCTTCTGTTGTCACACCAAAATGTCCCAGAAACATCACAAATGACGTTTTTGTTCAATAATGTCCTTCTTTATGTCCCAAAAATGTGAATTTTATTGATTCAGAAATATACTGGTTCCAACATGACTACAAAGTATCTAATAAATTACCTGTAAACTCACAGACATTATTTTAACAGTTTTAGAAACTAGAGTGTTTTCTATCCACATCTACCAATTATATGCATATCCTAGCTTCTGGGCCTGAGTAGCAGGCAGTTTACTTTGGGCGTCCTTTTCATCTGGACGTGAAAATAGGGGGCACTATCCCTAAGAAGTTTTTAAGTATTTCAGATGAGGCCATACCCACCCATCTCATGGGAAACTGTTCCATACCCACCCATCTCATGGGAAACTGTTCCATACCCGCCCATCTCATGGGAAACTGTTCCATACCCGCCCATCTCATGGGGAAACTGTTCCATACCCGCCCATCTCATGGGAAACTGTTCCATACCCACCCATCTCATGGGAAACTTATCCATACCCACCCATCTCATGGGAAACTTATCCATACCCACCCATCTCATGGGAAACTTATCCATACCCACCCATCTCATGGGAAACTTATCCATACCCACCCATCTCATGGGAAACTTATCCATACCCGCCCATCTCATGGGAAACTTATCCATACCCACCCATCTCATGGGAAACTTATCCATACCCTCAGAATATGGAGTCGCCTTGTTTCCACATAGTGTATAGCTCTGCAGTGCTACAGTATGTTGCACAGTTAGTGTACGACTGTCTGTGTGTGATATAAACTCTGCATATTGTTCCATTTGAAAAGCCCCAAAAGTTTATTGGCACATTGACCCATGTCGCGTGCCGTAGTTTTTAATAACTCTGTAGATGGTGCTAAAACAATGACATCATAACTGAATCCTGGCATTTTTATTCACCTTTGCCATCGTCCCAGTCATCTATCTGATAAGACTGTGATGTACAACATTTTTTAAATTTAATTTTACCTTTATTTAACCAGGCAAGTCAGTTAAGAACAAATTCTTATTTTCAATGACGGCCTAGGAACAGTGGGTTAACTGCCTGTTCAGGGGCAGAACGACAGATTTGTACCTTGTCAGCTCGGGGATTCGAACTTGCAACCTTTCGGTTACTAGTCCAACGCTCTAACCGCTACCCTGCCGCCCCAAGCATCCAGCTGCTTAGAACACATCAACCCGTCTAGAAATGTTGCTTCCACTGTGCTGTGAGTGTAAACGTGTGTCTCCCCCCCCCCCCCCCCTTCCTGAACTCCAACTCCCAGAGTGCAGTTCCTTCTCACCTCCTGCGACCGTCATCCTCCTCATCCTCCTGTGCTTTGAGGCCCTCCTCTTCCTCATCTTCACCTCTGTGATGTTCGGGACTCAGGTCCATTCCATCTGTACAGACGAGACGGTACGTAAGACCAAACGTGTTCCTCTCTTCCTCCCCTTCACCACCTCCTCTTCATCAGACCTGGATTAAATACATCATGTTATGTCAAAATGCTTTAGGTGTGCTTTATATAGCTTGACTGATGTGCAGGGTGGAGTTTTGCACTTTTGGGACTATTCCATTTGGCGTTTCAGCTAGGCCTATTCCATTTGTACGGGCAAACTTCATCAAGTGCACCTCCCAAGTATTTGACCTAATGTATTTAAGCCAAGTCTGCTCCCCAACTGCTGTTGCTTTGGTGCTTATCTACTGTATGTATGACCTATGAACCTTAACCTCTCTACAGCAGCTTACCCGTACAGAGGTGAATCCTAACTTCCACTTTGAGTGGAAATTTTCACTTAGTGTCCTGAAAGTTCGACTTAAGTGGAAGTTAGTGTCTATAAGAGTGTATAGAGAAAGGCTCTGCTTCGTAGTCGGATCATCTCCGAGTGGGATTTATGAGTCCAGTCTTGTTTCTACAGTAACAGATATTTTCTTATATAAAGGAAGTATTCAACTTGAAACAGCTCAAGGCTTGCTGATAGAAAGAAACGTGTTCATGTATCTGTGTGAGAGGATCAGTTTCCTCTCTTTGAACCATCATAAACCATGTAGTTAGTAGACTGTAGACCTCTCTGTGTGTTCTATGGTAGACTGTAGATCTCTCTGTGTGTTCTATGGTAGACTGTAGATCTCTCTGTGTGTTCTATGGTAGACTGTAGACCTCTCTGTGTGTTCTATGGTAGACTGTAGACCTCTCTGTGTGTTCTATGGTAGACTGTAGACCTCTCTGTGTGTTCTATGGTAGACTGTAGATCTCTCTGTGTGTTCTATGGTAGACTGTAGATCTCTCTGTGTGTTCTATAGTAGACTGTAGATCTCTCTGTGTGTTCTATGGTAGACTGTAGACCTCTCTGTGTGTTCTATGGTAGACTGTAGACCTCTCTGTGTGTTCTATGGTAGACTGTAGATCTCTCTGTGTGTTCTATGGTAGACTGTAGACCTCTCTGTGTTCTATAGTAGACTGTAGACCTCTCTGTGTGCATGTCTGTACAACGTTTAGTGCTTTAAAACTAACTAAACTAACTCTGCTTTCTTGCTCAAATGTATTTTTTGTCTGCAACTTCAGACCTGATTCCCGGGTGGGTGTAGTCGGGTCCCGGGTGGGTGTAGTCGGGGGCCCGGGTGGGTGTAGTCGGGGGCCCGGGTGGGTGTAGTCGGGGGCCCGGGTGGGCGTAGTCGGGGGGGCCGGGTGGGCGTAGTCGGGGGGCCGGGGTGGGCGTAGTCGGGGGGGGCCGGGGTGGGCGTAGTCGGGGGCCCGGGTGGGCGTAGTCGGGGGGCGTAGTCGGGGGCCGGGTGGGCGTAGTCGGGGGGCCGGGTGGGCGTAGTCGGGGGGCCGGGTGGGCGTAGTCGGGGGGCCGGGTGGGCGTAGTCGGGGGGCCGGGGTGGGCGTAGTCGGGGGGGGGCCGGGGTGGGCGTAGTCGGGGGCCCGGGTGGGCGTAGTCGGGGGGCGTAGTCGGGGGCCGGGTGGGCGTAGTCGGGGGGCCGGGTGGGCGTAGTCGGGGGGCCTGGTGGGCGTAGTCGGGGGGCCGGGTGGGCGTAGTCGGGGGGCCGGGTGGGCGTAGTCGGGGGGCCAGGGTGGGCGTAGTCGGGGGCCCGGGTGGGCGTAGTCGGGGGCCTGGTTGTAGTCCTAGAAGTTAAATGTTCTATGGCTGTATTCTCTCTCATGGAGCCTCAAGTGGGGAAGGATGTTCATTAGACCTCAGTGTGTTGACATTTAGTCTACAGTCCATTCAGGGAGTATTCAGACTCCTTGACCTTTTTCCACATTTTGTTACGTTACAGCCGTATTCTAAAATTGATTTAAAAAAATTAAAAAATCCCTCATTAAAAAAAATCGACAGAAAACGTATTTACATTTTAGTTTTCAGACCTTTTGCTATGAGACTCAAAATGGAGATCAGGTGCATCCTGTTTCCATTGATCATCCTTGAGATGTTTCTACAACTTGATTTCAGTCCACCTGTGGTAAATTCAATTGATTGGACATGATTTGGAATGGCACACACCTGTCTATATAAAGTCCCACAGTTGACAGTGCACGTCAGAGCAAAAACTAAGCGATGAGGTTGACGGAATTGTCCGTAGAGCCCCTAAAGCACTCTGATCATGAGAAACACGATTTTCTGGTCTGATGAAACCAAGATTGAACTATTTTGACCTGAATGCCAAGCGGTGAAGGGCCTTGGTCAGGGAGGTGAAGCATGGTGGTGGTGGTGGCAGCATCATGCTGTGGGGATGTTTTTCAGCAGCACGGACTGGGAGACTAGTTAGGATCGAGGGAAAGATGAACGGAGCAAAGTACAGAGAGAGATCCTTAATGAAAACCTGCTCCAGAGCACTCAGGACCTCAGACTGGGGCGTAGGTTCACCTTCCAACAGGACAACGACCCTAAGCACACAGACAAGACAACTCAGGAGTGACTTTGGGACAAGTCTCTGAATGTCCTTGAGTGGCCCAGCCAGAGCCCGGACTTGAACCCGATCTAACATCTCTGGAGAGACCTGAAAATAGCTGAACAGCGAAGCTCCTCATCCAACCTGACAGAGCTTGAGAGGATCTGCAGAGAAGAATGGGAGAAACTCCCCAAATACAGGTGTTTTTCTCAAGAAGACTGGAGGCTGTAATCACTGCCAAAGTACTGAGTAAAGGGTCTGAATACTTGTGGAAATGTAATATTTGAGTTTTTTATTTTTTTATTTAATACATTTGCAAAAATGTCTAAACCTGTTTTTGCTTTGTCATTATGGGGTTATATTTGTAGATTGAGGATTTTAATTATATTAATTTTAGAATGAGGCTGTAAAGTAACAACATTTGGAAAGGGTCAAGGGGTCTGAATACTTTCCGAATGCTCTGTACATTAGCCTGTGGTCATTTAGTCTGTACATTAGCCTGTGGTCATTTAGTCTGTACATTAGCCTGTGGTCATTTAGTCTCTACATTAGCCTGTGGTCATTTAGTCTCTACATTAGCCTGTGGTCATTTAGTCTGTACATTAGCCTGTGGTCATTTAGTCTGTACATTAGCCTGTGGTCATTTAGTCTGTATATTAGCCTGTGGTCATTTAGTCTGTACATTAGCCTGTGGTCATTTAGTCTGTACATTAGCCTGTGGTCATTTAGTCTGTATATTAGCCTGTGGTCATTTAGTCTGTACATTAGCCTGTGGTCATTTAGTCTGTACATTAGCCTGTGGTCATTTAGTCTGTACATTAGCCTGTGGTCATTTAGTCTGTATATTAGCCTGTGGTCATTTAGTCTGTACATTAGCCTGTGGTCATTTAGTCTGTACATTAGCCTGTGGTCATTTAGTCTGTATATTAGCCTGTGGTCATTTAGTCTGTACATTAGCCTGTGGTCATTTAGTCTGTACATTAGCCTGTGGTCATTTAGTCTGTACATTAGCCTGTGGTCATTTAGTCTGTATATTAGCCTGTGGTCATTTAGTCTGTACATTAGCCTGTGGTCATTTAGTCTGTACATTAGCCTGTGGTCATTTAGTCTGTACATTAGCCTGTGGTCATTTAGTCTGTACATTAGCCTGTGGTCATTTAGTCTGTACATTAGCCTGTGGTCATTTAGTCTGTACATTAGCCTGTGGTCATTTAGTCTCTACATTAGCCTATGGTCATTTAGTCTCTACATTAGCCTGTGGTCATTTAGTCTCTACATTAGCCTGTGGTCATTTAGTCTCTACATTAGCCTGTGGTCATTTAGTCTCTACATTAGCCTGTGGTCATTTAGTCTCTACATTAGTCTCTACATTAGCCTGTGGTCATTTAGTCTGTACATTAGTCTGTATATTAGCCTATGGTCATTTAGTCTGTATATTAGCCTGTGGTCATTTAGTCTGTACATTAGCCTATGGTCATTTAGTCTGTATATTAGCCTGTGGTCATTTAGTCTCTACATTAGCCTGTGGTCATTTAGTCTGTATATTAGCCTGTGGTCATTTAGTCTCTACATTAGCCTGTGGTCATTTAGTCTGTATATTAGCCTGTGGTCATTTAGTCTCTACATTAGCCTGTGGTCATTTAGTCATAACTTAAGCCACTTTGTAACTTTTCGATTTGAAAGAGTGGTTTTAAATCAAAAGAAAAAAAAAGCAAAGGGGGTCCTGTGATTCGTCAGTCAGAATGTCAATCAGGGAGGAAGAAGTCAAATTGGTTCACAGTACACTGAAGTTTGGTTGTGTCTCGTTTTTCCAGGGCATAGAACAGTTGAAAAAGGAGGAGAGAAGATGGGGTAAAAAAACGAAGTGGATGAACACGAAGGCGGTATTTGGACACCCCTTCTCCATATTCTGGTTTATCCCGTTGACCCAACCTGGGAAGGCCCATGGGAAGGCTGAATCCTACCAGTATGTGGTCTGAGCTTAGCCACCCGGGGGGGGGGAAACAGACTCTGAGACAGAGGTGTGTTAACACCAACTACCCCATCCCTCCACCTCACCCTGACTCTCCTCCCCAACACTCCTTGACAATGCTGAATGTGATTGTAATCCCTCATCACTCTGAACAACTTCATCACTTCTATATTGCCACAGTTTATTGTTTATGTTGCTTGGGAACAAAAGTCAAGTGGAGTTGCAGAGGAAAATATATCTATTATAAAATGTGCCTGTTTTTCACTCTTATGTGTGTTGTTGATTTGTTCTGGTTTTCTGAATCACTTTTCCCTCTGTCCCCCCCCTCTGTCTCTCTCTCCTCCCCCCCTCTCTGTCCTCCCCCCTCTCTCTCTGTCCCCCCTCTCTCTGTCTCTCCCCCTCCCCCCCTCTCTCTGTCCCCCCCTCCCCCTCTGTATTGCTTCTCTCTCCTCCCCCCCTCTCTCTCCTCCCCCCTCTCTCTCCTCCCCCCTCTCTCTCCTCCCCCTCTCTCTGTGTCTCTCCCTTCTCTCTCCTCCCCCCCTCTCTCTCTCTCCCTCCCCTCTCTCTCTCCCTCCCCTCTCTCTCTCCCTCCCCTCTCTCTCTCCCTCCCCTCTCTCTCTCCCTCCCCTCTCTCTCTCCCTCCCCCCTCTCTCTCCCTCCCCCCTCTCTCTTCCCCCCCTCTCTCTCTCCCTCCCTCTCTCTTCCCTCCCTCTCTCTCCCTCCCTCCCTCTCTCTTCCCCCCCCTCTCTCTTCCCCCCCCTCTCTCTTCCCCCCACTCTCTTCCCCCCCTCTCTCTTCCCCCCTCTCTCTCCCTCCCCCCCCTCTCTCTCCTCCCCCTCTCCTCCCCCCTCTCTCTCCTCCCCCTCTCTCTGTGTCTCTCCCTTCTCTCTCCTCCCCCCCTCTCTCTCCCTCCCCCCTCTCTCTCCCTCCCCCTCTCTCTCCCTCCCCCCTCTCTCTTTCCCCCCTCTCTCTCTCTCCCTCCCTCTCTCTTCCCTCCCTCTCTCTCCCTCCCCCCTCTCTCTTCCCCCCCTCTCTCTTCCCCCCCTCTCTCTTCCCCCCCTCTCTCTTCCCCCCCCCTCTCTCTTCCCCCCTCTCTCTCCCCCCCCCTCTCTCTTCCCCCCCTCTCTCTTCCCCCCTCTCTCTCCCTCCCCCTCTCTCTCCCTCCCCCTCTCTCTCCCCCCCCCCCCTCTCTTCCCCCCCTCTCTCTCCTCCCCCTCTCTCTGTGTCTCTCCCTCCCCCTTTTCTCTCCTCCCCCTCTCTCTCTCCCTCCCCCCTCTGTGTCTCTCCTTTCTCCCGAGTGCCAGTTTGTTGGTGCTATCATGTCCAAGTCAGGAGTTGGCATAATAGCACAAACTGATCTGGCACTCAGGCTACATTCCGTCCTCCTGTCAGTCAAAAACTGAACCCCTCTTGCCTTGTGATTCTTCTTCTCTGATACATAACTAACCCAGCACAGAGGAACACCACTAGGCCTGTACAGTTGACTGTTTGGAGAGGCTTTTAGAAGCCAGGTGGAAGTATAGTGTGTTGAGGATCAGTAAGTTAGCCCTCTTACTTTTTGTTAAACACTCATATTTTCTTGTTGTTTTTAAAGAAAGTTGCTGTCTACATGCTGCTCATTTTTAAAGTTTATTCTTCTTTAGGAACAAGAAAACGTGGTGTTTCAGAATATTTGTGTAAAAGTTGGCGTTGACTCATTTGATCTTTCTCATTTCTATGTGCCAAGTTCTGCATATAAAAGTCAATTTTTTAAATTTATTCTGTAGTTTTCTCCAGAATTTACGTTTTTATGTTGTGAATTAAAACCTTTAATTTTGAGTTATTTTTGGAGACGTGTAAACCAGAAGGTCGTGATTCACAAAACGAACTAAACAAGTTCAAATATATTTTGTGAAGTAAAATAAAAAAAGGGAGTATTACGAAATACTAAAATATTAACCAACAAAACTGATTATACAGTAGTAGTACTACAATATCAGCATCGAAATATATCAAGCTACACGTCATAAATCATGACAAATATGCACTTTTCCTGAGATTTATCGATCAGCTGAGTTTATAAAGGTTTATTTTTCTCCTGTGATCTTTTTGTATGCTTGAAGAAAAAAACTGAATTGGGCCCGTTTTCCCAGACAGAAACAGATTATAATTAATTTTTTTGGTCCTAGAATAAAAAAAAACTCTCTCTTTCAATCTCTCTTGATAACGCTTTTGAGTCGTGGACGAGGTGTCATCTGTGTCTGGGGAAACCGGTCCGTTATGTCATTTGTTCTTCATCTGTGTCTGGGGAAACCGGTCCGTTATGTCATCTGTTCTTCCTCTGTGTCTGGGGAAACCGGTCCGTTATGTCATCTGTGTCTGGGGAAACCGGTCCGTTATGTCATCTGTTCTTCATCTGTGTCTGGGGAAACCGGTCCGTTATGTCATCTGTTCTTCATCTGTGTCTGGGGAAACCGGTCCGTTATGTCATTTGTTCTTCATCTGTGTCTGCGGAAACCGGTCCGTTATGTCATCTGTTCTTCATCTGTGTCTGGGGAAACCGGTCCGTTATGTCATCTGTTCTTCATCTGTGTCTGGGGAAACCGGTCCGTTATGTCATCTGTTCTTCATCTGTGTCTGGGGAAACCGGTCCGTTATGTCATTTGTTCTTCATCTGTGTCTGGAGAAACCGGTCCGTTATGTCATCTGTGTCTGGGGAAACCGGTCCGTTATGTCATCTGTGTCTGGGGAAACCGGTCCGTTATGTCATCTGTGTCTGGGGAAACCGGTCCGTTATGTCATCTGTGTCTGGGGAAACCGGTCCGTTATGTCATCTGTGTCTGGGGAAACCGGTCCGTTATGTCATTTGTTCTTCATCTGTGTCTGGGGAAACCGGTCCGTTATGTCATCTGTTCTTCATCTGTGTCTGGGGAAACCGGTCCGTTATGTCATCTGTGTCTGGGGAAACCGGTCCGTTATGTCATCTGTGTCTGGGGAAACCGGTCCGTTATGTCATCTGTTCTTCCTTTTGTCTTTCTGCTGTTTATAGTTTGAATGGATGGTTGTTGAGGAGGACTGTCACCTAACTGAGGCCTGCGTCTCCAAATGGCACCCTATTCCCTCTATAGTGCACTACTTTCTATTGGGGCCCTGGTCAAAAGTAGTGCACTACTTTCTATTGGGGCCCTGGTCAAAAGTAGTGCGCTAATTTCTATTGGGGCCCTGGTCAAAAGTAGTGCGCTACATTCTATTGGGGCCCTGGTCAAAAGTAGTGCGCTACTTTCTATTGGGGCCCTGGTCAAAAGTAGTGCGCTGCTTTCTATTGGGGCCCTGGTCAAAAGTAGTGCGCTACTTTCTATTGGGGCCCTGGTCAAAAGTAGTGCGCTACATTCTATTGGGGCCCTGGTCAAAAGTAGTGCGCTACATTCTATTGGGGCCCTGGTCAAAAGTAGTGCGCTACATTCTATTGGGGCCCTGGTCAAAAGTAGTGCGCTACATTCTATTGGGGCCCTGGTCAAAAGTAGTGCGCTACATTCTATTGGGGCCCTGGTCAAAAGTAGTGCGCTACATTCTATTGGGGCCCTGGTCAAAAGTAGTGCGCTGTAGAGGGGAACAGAGTGCCATGTGGGATGCGGCCTGACACTGCTGCTGTGAGGGTCTTGCCTGTGAGCAGCTAGTGAAGACCGAACATGTTTATTTTCTTTTTACTGATGTGTTTTTCAACACTTTGGCACCGAGAAAGAATAAATATTTTCTGTTTGTTTAATAAGCTGTTATTTATTTTCTTATGTCATATATCAAATATTAAT
>NW_022261979.1:10587568-10637568 GCF_002021735.2 Oncorhynchus kisutch | reverse complement strand
TTACTGGCCTTGTTCTGCATGGTATGCAAATGAGGTGGTGACAGTTACTGGCCTTGTTCTGCATGGTATGCAAATGAGGTGGTGACAGTTACTGGCCTTGTTCTGCATGGTATGCAAATGAGGTGGTAACAGTTACTGGCCTTGTTCTGCATGGTATGCAAATGAGGTGGTAGCAGTTACTGGCCTTGTTCTGCATGGTATGCAAATGAGGTGGTAGCAGTTACTGGCCCTGTTCTGCATGGTATGCAAATGAGGTGGTAGCGGTTACTGGCCTTGTTCTGCATGGTATGCAAATGAGGTGGTAGCGGTTACTGGCCTGTTCTGCATGGTATGCAAATGAGGTGGTAGCGGTTACTGGCCTTGTTCTGCATGGTATGCAAATGAGGTGGTAGCGGTTACTGGCCTTGTTCTGCATGGTATGCAAATGAGGTGGTAGCGGTTACTGGCCTTGTTCTGCATGGTATGCAAATGAGGTGGTAGCGGTTACTGGCCTTGTTCTGCATGGTATGCAAATGAGGTGGTAGCAGTTACTGGCCTTGTTCTGCATGGTATGCAAATGAGGTGGTAGCGGTTACTGGCCTTGTTCAGCATGGTATGCAAATGAGGTGGTAGCAGTTACTGGCCTTGTTCTGCATGGTATGCAAATGAGGTGGTAGCAGTTACTGGCCTTGTTCTGCATGGTATGCAAATGAGGTGGTAGCGGTTACTGGCCTTGTTCTGCATGGTATGCAAATGAGGTGGTAACAGTTACTGGCCTTGTTCTGCATGGTATGCAAATGAGGTGGTAGCGGTTACTGGCCTTGTTCTGCATGGTATGCAAATGAGGTGGTAACAGTTACTGGCCTTGTTCTGCATGGTATGCAAATGAGGTGGTAGCGGTTACTGGCCTTGTTCTGCATGGTATGCAAATGAGGTGGTAGCGGTTACTGGCCTTGTTCTGCATGGTATGAAAATGAGGTGGTAACAGTTACTGGCCTTGTTCTGCATGGTATGCAAATGAGGTGGTAGCGGTTACTGGCCTTGTTCTGCATGGTATGCAAATGAGGTGGTAACAGTTACTGACCCTGTTCTGCATGGTATGCAAATGAGGTGGTAGCGGTTACTGGCCTTGTTCTGCATGGTATGCAAATGAGGTGGTAACAGTTTTTAAACTTGTTCTATCTGTATTATCATGTCAGAGAATTACATGACCTTTACGCGTGTGTTAATTAAAGGGCCTTATCTAAACATGTGATTACTAATGTTCAATAACATACAATGCATAAATTAATTATCAATGTCTTCATCTGGGAAATGTAGAGAGAACACTATTTTATTGAATGAGTGTTAGTTGGGGGGTGTAAGGTGATAGTGGGGGGGTGATAGTAGTGGGGGGGGTAAGGTTATGGTGTAGGGGAGGGGGGTTAGGTGATAGTAGTGGGAGGGGGGGGGGTTAAGTGATAGTGGGGGGGGTGATAGTGGGGGAGGAGGGGGGGGGGGGGTGATAGTGGGGGAGGAGGGGGGGGGGGGTGATGTGATAGTAGTGGGGGGTGCTTCTACAGTCAAACCAATGCTCCATATCAATACTATGATGGGTACTTCTACAGTCAAACCAATGCTCCATATCAATAATATGATGGGTACTTCTACAGTCAAACCAATGCTCCATATCAATACTATGATGGGTACTTCTACAGTCAAACCAATGCTCCATATCAATACTATGATGGGTACTTCTACAGTCAAACCAATGCTCCATATCAATACTATGACGGGTACTTCTACAGTCAAACCAATGCTCCATATCAATACTATGACGGGTACTTCTACAGTCAAACCAATGCTCCATATCAATACTATGGGTACTTTCTACAGTCAAACCAATGCTCCATATCAATACTATGACGGGTACTTCTACAGTCAAACCAATGCTCCATATCAATACTATGATGGGTACTTCTACAGTCAAACCAATGCTCCATATCAATACTATGATGGGTACTTCTACAGTCAAACCAATGCTCCATATCAATACTATGATGGGTACTTCTACAGTCAAACCAATGCTCCATATCAATACTATGGGTACTTCTACAGTCAAACCAATGCTCCATATCATGGGACCACTGTTTACTTTAACCTTTGACTTAAAGGGAATTTGTCAATGATCTCTGACTTTATCCATGTATTGATTGGTTCTGATGTTAGTTTTACTACAGAATAAAGAACATGTCAGAGATTAAGTGGAAAGGTTTATTTACAAAACTCTAATTTCAATAAATTGATACCCATTTTGTCTTACAGGTCATTACAATATTGTCCAAAATATACATATCAACGGTACTATTAAGAAAGTATTTGTTTACATAATAATGTGTAGAAAAGCCTGATCATGTTTGTGTATGGAGTGCAGACCTTGGTCATATCATACCCAGAGACGGTAAGACAGAGTAGAAACATGTCGGCTGTAACATGTTAGAATCCATGTACAGTCAGATGTAACATGTTAGAATCCATGTACAGTCAGATGTAACATGTTAGAATCCATGTAGTCAGATGTAACATGTTAGAATCCATGTACAGTCAGATGTAACATGTTAGAATCCATGTACAGTCAGATGTAACATGTTAGAATCCATGTACAGTCAGATGTAACATGTTAGAATCCATGTACAGTCAGATTGTAACATGTTAGAATCCATGTACAGTCAGATGTAACATGTTAGAATCCATGTACAGTCAGATGTAACATGTTAGAATCCATGTACAGTCAGATGTAACATGTTAGAATCCATGTACAGTCAGATGTAACATGTTAGAATCCATGTACAGTCAGATGTAACATGTTAGAATCCATGTACAGTCAGATGTAACATGTTAGAATCCATGTACAGTCAGATGTAACATGTTAGAATCCATGTACAGTCAGATGTAACATGTTAGAATCCATGTACAGTCAGATGTAACATGTTAGAATCCATGTAGTCAGATGTAACATGTTAGAATCCATGTACAGTCAGATGTAACATGTTAGAATCCATGTACAGTCAGATGTAACATGTTAGAATCCATGTACAGTCAGATGTAACATGTTAGAATCCATGTACAGTCAGATGTAACATGTTAGAATCCATGTACAGTCAGATGTAACATGTTAGAATCCATGTACAGTCAGATGTAACATGTTAGAATCCATGTACAGTCAGATGTAACATGTTAGAATCCATGTACAGTCAGATGTAACATGTTAGAATCCATGTAGTCAGATGTAACATGTTAGAATCCATGAACAGTCAGATGTAACATGTTAGAATCCATGTACAGTCAGATGTAACATGTTAGAATCCATGTACAGTCAGATGTAACATGTTAGAATCCATGTACAGTCAGATGTAACATGTTAGAATCCATGTACAGTCAGATGTAACATGTTAGAATCCATGTACAGTCAGATGTAACATGTTAGAATCCATGTACAGTCAGATGTAACATGTTAGAATCCATGTACAGTCAGATGTAACATGTTAGAATCCATGTAGTCAGATGTAACATGTTAGAATCCATGTACAGTCAGATGTAACATGTTAGAATCCATGTACAGTCAGATGTAACATGTTAGAATCCATGTACAGTCAGATGTAACATGTTAGAATCCATGTACAGTCAGATGTAACATGTTAGAATCCATGTACAGTCAGATGTAACATGTTAGAATCCATGTACAGTCAGATGTAACATGTTAGAATCCATGTACAGTCAGATGTAACATGTTAGAATCCATGTAGTCAGATGTAACATGTTAGAATCCATGAACAGTCAGATGTAACATGTTAGAATCCATGAACAGTCAGATGTAACATGTTAGAATCCATGTACAGTCAGATGTAACACGTTAGAATCCATGTACAGTCAGATGTAACACGTTAGAATCCATGTACAGTCAGATGTAACACGTTAGAATCCATGTACAGTCAGATGTAACACGTTAGAATCCATGTACAGTCAGATGTAACACGTTAGAATCCATGTACAGTCAGATGTAACACGTTAGAATCCATGTACAGTCAGATGTAACACGTTAGAATCCATGTAGTCAGATGTAACACGTTAGAATCCATGTACAGTCAGATGTAACACGTTAGAATCCATGTACAGTCAGATGTAACACGTTAGAATCCATGTACAGTCAGATGTAACATGTTAGAATCCATGTACAGTCAGATGTAACATGTTAGAATCCATGTACAGTCAGATGTAACATGTTAGAATCCATGTACAGTCAGATGTAACATGTTAGAATCCATGTACAGTCAGATGTAACATGTTAGAATCCATGTACAGTCAGATGTAACATGTTAGAATCCATGTAACATGTTAGAATCCATGTAACATGTTAGAATCCATGTAGTCAGATGTAACATCAAAGCCCTTCGTGGTAATAGAACATGGTTCTCGTGAGATCCAGATTATTTGAGTCAGAAAGCGTTTGTGGAACGGCGAGGCGGTCCAGTGGGGTGATTGATACAGTGGTATTGTTATTCCACTTCTTATTCCACATGTGGACAGTCCTTCACTCTTCCTTCTTGGCCTCTGCTGGTTCAGAAGTTGATCCGTGCAGCACCAGTAAACCTGACAGCGTTAGAGAGATGCCCACCCACCACAGTGCTGCGTGGATCTCGCCAAAGATCAGCTTCCCAAGGAATGCCTAAAGACAGTACAGACTATGTAAGTGGGATTGGCAACATAAATAGCCTATAATACCTGTGTCCATACAGTGACTCACAGATGTCATTGCTCCAATAATGTTGTTCCGCTATGGTCTTATGGTCAATGTTCTATAGTGCCAAAGGCCTACTGTACTGTGTTCATATAAATTGGATAGCTGAGATCTGGGGTCGTATTCATAGTGTCTCAGGAGGAGGAGTACTGAGATCTGGGGTCGTATTCATAGTGTCACAGGAGGAGGAGTGCTGAGATCTGGGGTCGTATTCATAGTGTCTCAGGAGGAGGAGTACTGAGATCTGGGGTCGTATTCATAGTGTCACAGGAGGAGGAGTGCTGAGATCTGGGGTCGTATTCATAGTGTCTCAGGAGGAGGAGTGCTGAGATCTGGGGTCGTATTCATAGTGTCACAGGAGGAGGAGTGCCGATCTAGGATCAGGTCCACCCGACTTAACCATTATGATCTAAAAGGTGAAATTGATCCTATCGTCAACACTCCTACTCAGACATTTTATGAAAACATGCCGTGATGGATATCAACCAGTTGCTCTACTCACAGAGGATACAAAGTTGGATGCGGTGGTGGTGACCGTGGCCCGGGCCGAGGAGGAGGAGTGTCTCAGAGCCTTGGAGAAGAAGGTCCACATCACAGCATTACTGGTGAATAGCAGTCCTCCACACAGCAACCTCAGAGGGATGTGGAGCTGAAACAAACACCACATCACAGCATTACTGGTGAATAGCAGCTCCAGAGGGATGTGGAGCTGAAACAAACACCACATCACAGCATTACTGGTGAATAGCAGCTCCAGAGGGATGTGGAGCTGGAACAAACACCACATCACAGCATTACTGGTGAATAGCAGCTCCAGAGGGATGTGGAGCTGAAACAAACACCACATCACAGCATTACTGGTGAATAGCAGCTCCAGAGGGATGTGGAGCTGGAACAAACACCACATCACAGCATTACTGGTGAATAGCAGCTCCAGAGGGATGTGGAGCTGAAACAAACACCACATCACAGCATTACTGGTGAATAGCAGCTCCAGAGGGATGTGGAGCTGAAACAAACACCACATCACAGCATTACTGGTGAATAGCAGCTCCAGAGGGATGTGGAGCTGGAACAAACACCACATCACAGCATTACTGGTGAATAGCAGCTCCAGAGGGATGTGGAGCTGGAACAAACACCACATCACAGCATTACTGGTGAATAGCAGCTCCAGAGGGATGTGGAGCTGGAATACAATAGGATTTGTTAGTGGTCTCTGGTAGAATGGTATCTCTCTCTCTCTCTCACACACACATTCTTTCTCTCAGTCTCCATCTGACACACACACACACTTAGAAAATAATACATTCATATAGATACACTCTCACCCATTCGCAGGGTGATGTTTCCTCCTGAATAATCCTGTAGTCTCCATCCTGAGACCAGGTTTTCAGCCCTGTTTCACACATCCCTTTGAGGTAATCTGAGCCCAGAGATAGCTTGGCTGACGAGGAAGCGACGGCTCCAAGAAAGCCCGCTAATAATGCATAAAACGCACCTGAAATCATGTTTATTTAGCATCTAAACTAGACTGTACTGTCACATATTTGACTACTTCCTTGTCTGAAATGCTTCACTCGGTTCAACCAATCAGACTCACCTCTGGGATCATATGACCTTCAGCGGGCGCAGGGCGATGACGATTCAATGTTACGCTAAACACGACGGGCTAAACACAACCTGAAATTATCTTCGTTTCCTTAATTTGTTCTAACTCTCAAAATGGCTAAAACGAATAAGGGTCCGAAAGCGAACGTATCGTGGGTGAAACCAGCAGAACCGTCATTTTTAAAGAAATTCAAGAACGATGTTGGCTTTAAGGAAGGTCCGACCATTGATACCAAGGTATTTCGCTAATGTGCTAGGTTAGCTAGCCTACCGTTAGGTGGGATGTAGAGCTACAGTATATATGACTGTATGGCAAGCCCGCTGGAGAGCTACTCTATATGTAGGTTTTAGTTAGTCGGTAACACTTTGATTCAGCTAGTCAAGTAACGTTATTAGCTAGCTCTACAGGAGAGTTGACCACCCTCCAAATTATTGGTGTTTTCTCTCACATAATTCAATTCCTTGACCACTATAGATATTTCATTGCCACGAAGGCCTATATTTTTTTTGCAGATATGTGTACCTTTTTAACATGGAAAGGGCTGCTGGTATGATGTCAATATGGTGATATTCAACCTGGTCACTGTTCCCGCAGCGTTTAGAGATGCCAGCCTTGGAGGATGACAGTGGCAGTGATCGTGAAGATGAGCTGCCTCAAGTTGTCATTCTCAAAAAGGGAGATTTGAGCGCTGAAGAAGTGTTACAGATAAAAGAGGTAAAGGATGGTACAGATAAAGGTAAGAACAATTAATTATATAAATAATATATAATAGCCTAAACTATCAAATAAACTTGGTGTTAATTGGCGTGTGTGTGTCTGTCTGTACTGGGTGTCTGTCTGTACTGGGTGTCTGTCTGTACTGGGTGTCTGTCTGTACTGGGTGTCTGTCTGTACTGGGTGCCTGTCTGTACTGGGTGCCTGTCTGTACTGGGTGCCTGTCTGTACTGGGTGCCTGTCTGTACTGGGTGCCTGTCTGTACTGGGTGCCTGTCTGTACTGGGTGTCTGTCTGTACTGGGTGTCTGTCTGTACTGGGTGTCTGTCTGTACTGGGTGCCTGTCTGTACTGGGTGCCTGTCTGTACTGGGTGCCTGTCTGTACTGGGTGTCTGTCTGTACTGGGTGTCTGTCTGTACTGGGTGTCTGTCTGTACTGGGTGTCTGTCTGTACTGGGTGTCTGTCTGTACTGGGTGTCTGTCTGTACTGGGTGTCTCTGTGTACTGGGTGTCTGTCTGTACTGGGTGTCTGTCTGTACTGGGTGTCTGTCTGTACTGGGTGTCTGTCTGTACTGGGTGTCTGTCTGTACTGGGTGTCTGTCTGTACTGGGTGCCTGTCTGTACTGGGTGTCTGTCTGTCTGTACTGGGTGCCTGTCTGTACTGGGTGTCTGTCTGTACTGGGTGTCTGTCTGTACTGGGTGTCTGTCTGTACTGGGTGTCTGTCTGTACTGGGTGTCTGTCTGTACTGGGTGTCTGTCTGTACTGGGTGCCTGTCTGTACTGGGTGCCTGTCTGTACTGGGTGTCTGTCTGTCTGTACTGGGTGTCTGTCTGTACTGGGTGTCTCTGTGTACTGGGTGTCTGTCTGTACTGGGTGTCTGTCTGTACTGGGTGTCTGTCTGTACTGGGTGTCTGTCTGTACTGGGTGCCTGTCTGTACTGGGTGCCTGTCTGTACTGGGTGCCTGTCTGTACTGGGTGTCTGTCTGTACTGGGTGTCTGTCTGTACTGGGTGTCTGTCTGTACTGGGTGCCTGTCTGTACTGGGTGCCTGTCCTGTACTGGGTGCCTGTCTGTACTGGGTGCCTGTCTGTACTGGGTGCCTGTCTGTACTGGGTGCCTGTCTGTACTGGGTGCCTGTCTGTACTGGGTCTACTGTGTGTATACAGGGTCTGTACTGTGTGTCTGTCTGTACTGTGTATACAGGGTCTGTACTGTGTGTCTGTTGTGTGTATACAGGGTCTGTACTGTGGGTCTGCTGTGTGTATACAGGGTATGTAGTGTGTGTGTGTGTACTTCATCTGCCTCTTCTCCTTGCTGCCTACAGAAGACAAGCCTCCTGCGGACGGAAAGATCCTGTTCAAGAAGCCCACGAAGCGCTCCTCCGACAAGTTCCAGGGCATCACAGCCAGCTCTAACAACAACAAGAAGAAGAAGAGTGAAGGAAAGAGTGAAGGAGGAGATGAAGAGAAAAAGGAGAAGTCTGAAAAGAAGGTGAAGAACAAGAGTCTTCTCTCTTTCGGAGAGGATGAGGATGAGGACTAGAAGTTAATTCACCGCAGGGATTTCAGACTAGAGCAATCAACCGCTCATGGATGATGGAACTGATCTACTGTGGTTGTTGGTTTTTACTATGGGCAAAAAGACCCAACATAGAATAGCTCCACATCGTAGTTTGTCCCACTAGACTAAGATCCTTAGACATTACGGGTCATCCCCTCTTTTTTTGGAGGTGGAATCTGGACATGTATGTGAAACAAACCCCTTCAATCACATTCACGAACAAAGATCTTTTAGATTACATAAGATGCATGCTGTTATTCTTTGTCGACTATAAGACATGTCTCTGCTGTTGGAAATGTTGTATAGTGACTCACCGTGGGCCTATTATCCATCCATTACAACTGTAGTCATCCGTCCTTCAGTGGATCCTCTGCACCTTTTCATATAGCCAACACAGTCTGGATCGAAGATTTTATCAAGGTAACCCGTGTGACAACAGCTACTAAAGAGGGAAGCAATGAGCTGGTGGCTTTTGGTTAAAAAATATATAGTCTGGAGTGATGTGATACTTTTCTACTTCTATAGTCAATAATTCATTGGATGTACAAATATGTTTTAGCTTTGACAACGGAGCATCAAAAGATGTCTTTAGTTAAACCACTGCGTTGTTTTGATGCCGAGGTGTTGGATCTTTCTGTGATTGTATTGTGCGTTGTTTTTTTTATGATGGTGTTTAGTTGAATAAGTTTGAAATGTAACTATTAAAATACATGAAGGCCTTACGATAGCATAATACATCATGTATAGTATGTTCTGTAGAAAGCAGGTCTGAAAAGTAGGTCATTTTGCAAAAATGTCTCTCATTAGCAAATACCTTTCTGGTTTTCACAATATGCAGAGAAAGGTCAGTGAAAAACAGAGAGATATACATTTATATTCCCATAGAAAATAGTGTTACTTTTACATTTTAAACATGCGGCTCTTCAAATCCCAGAGGACTGATTTAGTTACCGAGGTAGTTAAACTGATAAGAAGGATGACTTGGAGGTTACAATCACAAGCAAAAAAATCAAATGCAAAGTTATATATCAAGAAACCTTCGTACGCCACACCCCATAACCTTTGGCTGTAACGCGTTGGTCTGTCTAATCATCTACTGAATGCTGATCATTCATAAGTAGACTGACTACATACTGTATGTAAATCCACTTCTAATGTACTGGAACATTCATATCCAAATAGGCCTAGTCCCCTGGCAACCTGGTAACCGGGCAACCTGGTTTGTTGGTTGCTCTTGCCAACTCCTGTTGCTGTCATTGCCATGACAATGATTTGGTATGACGCCATAAACAGACTGGCACTCAAGACTAAATCCCTGGCGGTAGAACCCGTAAAGGCATCTTGATCATAAATCGACCCACAAAACCTGACGTTAGTAAACCACATTAGATGATATAGGGAAACAAATGAAACCCTTTTTTAATAATGGTATAAAAAATATTTTAAAAAACACATTGAAATGCCTACGCCTGAATGCAGTAGGGTACAGGTACTATACATACACTATTGTTTTAGACTCTTGCCATTCACAAATGGTATCTGTCAATCACTACACTCTTAGAATTAGTGGTGACTTGAGGAACCCTGGAGTTCCTCAAGAACCTATGCATATCCCAAAGTTGGAATAGTTTCCGCATGTAATCAACCATGTTAATATTATTATATTAGAATATGTAATATGCATAAATATTCAAGGAACAATCTAAATTGCAGTGTACGAACTTAACATGAACAGGAATGACATTTACACTAAACGGGTGACCAAAAAGAACTATCTGAAAGCCACGCCTCCAATAAGCCACGCCTTCAATCTGATAGGCTGCCACCTCTACAATATATAATGAAAAAGGGTACAAAAAAATAACTCCTACCATCACAAAAAGGATCCGGTTTGAAACTTTACCCAGGAGTTCCTCGACGACCCTTTTCAGAGGGGGTTTCCTCGACGACCCTTTTCAGAGGGGGTTTCCTCGACGACCCTTTTCAGAGGGGGTTTCCTCGACGACCCTTTTCAGAGGGGGTTTCTCGACGACCCTTTTCAGAGGGGGTTTCCTCGACGACCCTTTTCAGAGGGGTTTCCTCGACGACCTTTTTCAGAGGGGGTTTCTCGACGACCCTTTTCAGAGGGGGTTTCCTCGACGACCCTTTTCAGAGGGGGTTTCTCGAGGAACCTTTTCAGAGGGGGTTTCTCGACGACCCTTTTTCAAATGTAAACGTTCCACCGGTGTGGCAAACCAAAAGGTTCTTCCAGACACCGTTTCTTTTAAGAGTGAATAATGACCTTTCATTCAGGCCCCACTGTTCTAGCAAAACAAAACATGGTGGGGGCTGTCTGTTGTGGTAGGCCGGTGACGACGACCGCCGAGCGCCACTCGAACAGGAAGAGGAGCTACCTTCGGTAGGAGTCGTGACAGTTGTTGTCTGTTGTGCATGTTATTTTGGCATTAATACGTGTCACATATCAGTTTGCAAACAATGTAAAAAAATAAATAAAAAATGAACAAACAATTTAGTTAATAAAGCCGCATACAAACTTGGTTTATTTTTTTTGCTTTCTTGAGTAAGGCAGGTCCAAAATGCAGGTGTTTCAGCCTAGCTCAGTGCTTTATGTGGTGGTGGGGCCGCCACTCATGGGGACACTACGTCACCACCAAATCTAAGGGTGGAGCTTGACAATTCAATCCCCTTGGGTGCTGCCATAGAGTTACATTAGAAGTGTCCATCCAAGAAGGACCTCAAGGTCATTGGCTTACAGAAAGAATTACGTCAAATCACGTGATATCTACAGCAGCTTTGATTGGACTGATCATGTCAACATCGTACTTTCAAAATCTTAGCTAGCAGTCATCATCATGAATCAAGTCGACAATCTACTCGCAAATCCTTTTTAATCCTTTTCATATGAAGATAAATAATTAAGAGAAATTATAGATAAAACGTATCGGTGCTCATCGGCCATTGGACATAAACATTCCACAACAAGTTGGAAATTGCAAATTCAACAATGAGAGGTTTGGAAGGAATCAGTGGCTAACTGCAAGCATTGCAAAGCAATCACTATCCTGCTATTCAGTGGAGTGGCTGTGTGGTCCAAGTCTGGGTTTAAGGGTCTCTTTTCCAAACTTAAAAGGATAAACATTCAACATTGGCCATGCTGTCAATCCAGCATGACTTCTGCCTCCTAGCTCGCTCATTGTCTTAAACTAAATGACAGATGGCCTCTTATCCGCTTGTCGTCCCCTTATGCCAGAGTTTGTTACATCTCAATTGTCAGTAGAAACCACATTTGTTTAAGTAAGTCAGCCATATCAGCTCTGTTTTTTTAAAAGGCAGTAAATGAGTCTGAATGAACTGTTTTTGCTGCCAGAAAAGGCTCCACTGATAGCTAGGTGTAGCAGTGGTAAGATGTTGGGTGGCAGGGTAGCCTAGTGGTTAGAGCGGTGGACTAGTTAACCGGAAGGTTGCAAGTTCAAATCCCCAAGCTGACAAGGTACAACTCTGTCGTTCTGCCCCTGAACAAGGCAGTTAACCCACTGTTCCTAGGCCGTCATTGAAAATAAGAATTTGTTCTTAACTGACCTGCCTAGTTAAATAAAGGTTAAAAAAAATGTGGGGACTGCTGTTGGGACTCTGCTGTTGGGACTCCACTGATAGCCAGGTGTAGCAGTGGTAAGATGTGGGGACTGCTGTTGGGACTCCACTGATAGCCAGGTGTAGCAGTGGTAAGATGTGGGGACTGCTGTTGGGACTCCACTGATAGCCAGGTGTAGCAGTGGTAAGATGTGGGGACTGCTGTTGGGACTCTGCTGTTGGGACTCCGCTGATAGCCAGGTGTAGCAGTGGTAAGATGTGGGGACTGCTGTTGGGACTCTACTGTTGGGACTCCACTGATAGCCAGGTGTAGCAGTGGTAAGATGTGGGGACTGCTGTTGGGACTCTGCTGTTGGGACTCCACTGATAGCCAGGTGTAGCAGTGGTTAAGATGTGGGGACTGCTGTTGGGACTCTGCTGTTGGGACTCCACTGATAGCCAGGTGTAGCAGTGGTAAGATGTGGGGACTGCTGTTGGGACTCCACTGATAGCCAGGTGTAGCAGTGGTAAGATGTGGGGACTGCTGTTGGGACTCCACTGATAGCCAGGTGTAGCAGTGGTAAGATGTGGGGACTGCTGTTGGGACTCCGCTGATAGCCAGGTGTAGCAGTGGTAAGATGTGGGGACTGCTGTTGGGACTCTGCTGTTGGGACTCCACTGATAGCCAGGTGTAGCAGTGGTAAGATGTGGGGACTGCTGTTGGGACTCTACTGTTGGGACTCCACTGATAGCCAGGTGTAGCAGTGGTAAGATGTGGGGACTGCTGTTGGGACTCTGCTGTTGGGACTCCACTGATAGCCAGGTG
This sequence comes from Oncorhynchus kisutch, assembly GCF_002021735.2. Taxonomy (NCBI): domain Eukaryota; kingdom Metazoa; phylum Chordata; class Actinopteri; order Salmoniformes; family Salmonidae; genus Oncorhynchus; species Oncorhynchus kisutch. The sequence continues at coordinate 10,624,533 of NW_022261979.1, read as the reverse complement.
TAGCAGTGGTAAGATGTGGGGACTGCTGTTGTGACTCTGCTGTTGGGACTCCACTGATAGCCAGGTGTAGCAGTGGTAAGATGTGGGGACTGCTGTTGGGACTCTGCTGTTGGGACTCCACTGATAGCCAGGTGTAGCAGTGGTAAGATGTGGGGACTGCTGTTGGGACTCTGCTGTTGGGACTCCACTGATAGCCAGGTGTAGCAGTGGTAAGATGTGGGGACTGCTGTTGGGACTCCACTGATAGCCAGGTGTAGCAGTGGTAAGATGTGGGGACTGCTGTTGGGACTCTGCTGTTGGGACTCCACTGATAGCCAGGTGTAGCAGTGGTAAGATGTGGGGACTGCTGTTGTGACTCCACTGATAGCCAGGTGTAGCAGTGGTAAGATGTGGGGACTGCTGTTGGGACTCTGCTGTTGGGACTCCACTGATAGCCAGGTGTAGCAGTGGTAAGATGTGGGGACTGCTGTTGTGACTCTGCTGTAAGGGCCTACATAAAGCTGTCCCAACAGTTTGTGGACAACATTTGTCACCGTTATAGTGCAGTTAATGTATTGTTAAGTGTTGTGGGTTTGCTGGCATCTCAAAAAATATAAATATTTTTGCCCCTCCAAGATTTACATGCTAAAATCACCACTGATAATGATTGGGGATTTACATTAGTGAGGTAAGGACTGCATTTGAATTTTTTCCCAGAGTGCACTTGTTCCCTTTGTAAAAACAATGTATGACTCCATTGGGATTGACTTCACATTAAAATGATGTGAATGGCAGTGAAACAGTATAAAATGACAGAAGTTCCCTCTGGGGAAAAATGTAGTAATTCCATTCTATTCTAATTAACGATTTTGAAATGTGCCACTGAAACGAATTACTTCTCACAAAGTTAATTATGTTCTAACACCCCCCCCACCCTAATTGAAAGGGAAATGTCTGGTTTTGTCAGCATGATTAAATAAATAAAAATAAAAAAAGTGCATTTGAGACCAATGCTGAATGGTGTCCTTAGAGCCACTTTTGAGCCCTAATGGCTGGCTAGTGGCATCGGAGGTCATTCAGGTTCAATAGCACTGAAGGAAACTGACATCCACCCATAGATATTGTATGTCAATGTGAGGTACTGATTCACCAGACACTTAGCAGCACCCCTGGCTCATCGCTTTAACACAACAATATTGTAAATAGCATCTATTTTGTAACTTTTGGTCCCTGAACCTTGAAGGGAAGGTAGGGTGGGGAGGTAGGGTGGGGAGGTAGGGTGGGGAGGTAGGGTGGGGAGGGTAGGGTGGGGAGGGTAGGGTAGGGAGGGTAGGGTAGGGAGGGTAGGGTGGGGAGGTAGGGTGGGGAGGGTAGGGTGGGGAGGTAGGGTGGGGAGGTAGGGTGGGGAGGTAGGGTGGGGAGGTAGGGTGGGGGAGGTAGGGTGGGGAGGTAGGGTGGGGAGGTAGGGTGGGGAGGTAGGGTGGGGAGGGGGGGGGGGGGGTAGGGTGGGGAGGGGGGGGGTGGGGGAGGTAGGGTGGGGAGGTAGGGTGGGGAGGTAGGGTGGGGAGGTAGGGTGGGAGGTAGGGTGGGGAGGTAGGGTGGGGAGGTAGGGTGGGGAGGTAGGGTGGGGAGGTAGGGTTGGGGAGTAGGGTGGGGAGGTAGGGTTAGGGGCAGGTAGGGTGGGGAGGTAGGGAGGGGAGGTAGGGTGGGGAGGTAGGGTGGGGAGGTAGGGTGGGGAGGTAGGGGGAAGGTAGGGTGGGGAGGTAGGGTGGGGAGGTAGGGAGGGGAGGTAGGGTGGGGAGGTAGGGTGGGGAGGTAGGGTGGGGAGGGGTAGGGTGGGGAGGTAGGGTAGGGGGGAGGTAGGGTGGGGGGGGGGGGAAAGGAGGGAGGGAATGGTAGGGTAGGGTGGGGAGGTAGGGTGGGGAGGTAGGGTGGGGAGGTAGGGTGGGGAGGTAGGGTGGGGAGGTAGGGTGGGGAGGTAGGGTGGGGAGGTAGGGTGGGGAGGTAGGGTGGGGAGGTAGGGTAGGGTGGGGAGGTAGGGTGGGGGGGGGGGGGAAAGGAGGGAGGGAATGGTAGGGTAGGGTGGGGAGGTAGGGTGGGGAGGTAGGGTGGGGAGGTAGGTAGGGTGGGGAGTGTAGGGTGGGGAGGTAGGTGGGGAGGTAGGGTGGGGAAGGTAGGGTGGGGAGGTAGGGCTGGGACCCGGTAGGGTGGGGAGGTAGGGTGGGAGGTAGGGGGGAAAGGTAGGGTGGGGAGGTAGGGTGGGAAGGTAGGGTGGGGAGGTAGGGTGGGGAGGTAGGAGGGGAGGTAGGGTGGGGAGGTAGGGTGGGAGGTGGGTGGGGGAGGGGGGGGGGGGGGGGTAGGGTGGGGAGGTAGGGTTAGGGTGGGGAGGTAGGGTGGGGGGGGGGGGGAAAGGAGGGAGGGAATGGTAGGGTAGGTGGGGGGAGGTAGGGTGGGGAGGTAGGGTGGGGAGGTTAGGGTGGGGCGGGTAGGGTGGGGAGGTAGGGTGGGGAGGTAGGGTGGGGAGGGGGTGGGAGGTAGGTGGGAGGTAGGGTGGGGAAGGTAGGGTAGGGTGGGAGGTGGTAGGGTGGGGGGGGGGGGAAAGGAGGGAGGGAAATGGTAGGGTAGGGTGGGAGGTAGGGTGGGGAGGTAGGGTGGGAGGTAGGGTGGGGAGGTAGGGTGGGGAGGTAGGTGGGGAGGTAGGGTGGGAGGTTAGGGTGGGGAGGTAGGGTGGGGAGGTAGGGTGGGAGGGTAGGGTAGGGTGGGGAGGTAGGGTGGGAAAGGAGGGAGGGGAATGGGTAGGGTAGGGTGGGGAGGTAGGGTGGGAGGTAGGGTGGGGAGGTAGGGTGGGGAGGGTAGGGTAGGGTGGGGAGGTAGGGTGGGAAAGGAGGGAGGGAATGGTAGGGTAGGGTGGGGAGGTAGGGTGGGAAGGGGGGGGGGGGTAGGGTGGGAAAGGAGGGAGGGAATGGTAGGGTAGGGTGGGGAGGTAGGGTGGGTGGGGAGGTAGGGTGGGGGTAGGGTGGGGAAAGGAGGAGGAATGGTAGGGTAGGGTGGGGAGGTAGGGTGGGAAAGGAGGGAGGGAATGGTAGGGTAGGGGTGGGGAGGTAGGGTGGGGTGGGGGAGGTAGGGTGGGGAGGTAGGGTGGGGAGGTAGGGTGGGGTGGGGAGGTAGGGTGGGGAGGTAGGGTGGGGAGGTAGGGTGGGGTGGGGAGGTAGGGTGGGGAGGGTAGGGTAGGGTGGGAGGTAGGGTGGGGGGGGGGGGGGGAACGGAGGGAGGGAATGGTAGGGTAGGGTGGGGAGGTAGGGTGGGAAGGAGGGAGGGAATGGTAGGGTAGGGTGGGGAGGTAGGGTGGGGAGGGGGGGGGGGGGGGGGGTTAGGGTGGGGAGGTAGGGTGGGGAGGGTAGGGTGGGGAGGTAGGGTGGGGAGGTAGGGTGGGGAGGTAGGGTGGGAAAGGAGGGAGGGAATGGTAGGGTAGGGTGGGGAGTTAGGGTGGGAAAGGAGGGAGGGAATGGTAGGGTAGGGTGGGGAGGTAGGGTGGGGTGGGGAGGTAGGGTGGGGAGGTAGGGTGGGAAAGGAGGGAGGGAATGGTAGGGTAGGGTGGGGAGGGGTAGGGTGGGAAAGGAGGGAGGGAATGGTAGGGTAGGGTGGGGAGGTAGGGTGGGGTGGGGAGGTAGGGTGGGGAGGTAGGGTGGGGAGGTAGGGTGGGGTGGGGAGGTAGGGTGGGGAGGTAGGGTGGGGAGGTAGGGTGGGGTGGGGAGGTAGGGTGGGGAGGTAGGGTAGGGTGGGGAGGTAGGGTGGGGGGGGGGGGGAAAGGAGGGAGGGAATGGTAGGGTAGGGTGGGGAGGTAGGGTGGGAAAGGAGGGAGGGAATGGTAGGGTAGGGTGGGGAGGTAGGGTGGGGAGGGGGGGGGGGGGGGGGGTAGGGTGGGGAGGTAGGGTGGGAAAGGAGGGAGGGAATGGTAGGGTAGGGTGGGGAGGTAGGGTGGGAAGGGGGAGGTAGGGTGGGAAGGGGGGGGGGGGGGGGGTAGGGTAGGGTGGGGAGGTAGGGTGGGAAAGGAGGGAGGGAATGGTAGGGTAGGGTGGGGAGGTAGGGTGGGAAGGGGGGGGGGGGTAGGGTGGGAAGGGAGTGAGGAAGGAAGGGTTGGGGAGAAAGGGGAGGGAAGGGTAGGGAGGGACGGAGGAAGGGTTAGGGAGGGAAGGAGGGAGGGAGGGGCGGGGAAGGGGTGAGAGGGTAGGCCTGACCCTTGTTTGAAAGAACAGCTTCTCTATAGATAGAGGTCAGAGGAGAGCAGCTGGAGAGGAGAGATGGAGCTAGCTCTGCTATCTGAGGTTAGCCTAGCATACCTAGCTAGCTGCACTCACAGGTGCTCTGGATGACTCTGTAGACAGGAGATCATTTCCTGTACCGGCTTGCCCTCGAAACAGATCTGATACACTGCGACAAACAGAGGGAACCTGGGAAAGACACAACAGAATGACACAAGAGTTAAAATAGAAACATACAACCACCTCTCTCATCATTAGATCAAGTCTGGGCTCATGGCCGGGACCACAGGGTAATACAGGTGGGATGGGTGACAGACTACATTTGGCTAGGTACTGTATCTGTATCGATCAGGGAGAGAGAGAGAGAGAGAAAGAGAGAGAGAGAGACAGAGAGAGACAGAGACAGAGAGAGACAGAGAGAGAGACTCACTTATCCACCAGTCCCTTCTGTTTGAGGATGTGGTAGACTTCAGCTGAGGTAGCAGGACCCTGGAGCTTCTGTCCGTTCAACAACTCCTGCTCCAGGACCTCAATAGTCTAGCAGGGAGGCAAATACAGGACATATTACCATGTATCTGTGTAGGAGTTAGGCCTATACTGTTTATGTTGTCATGGGGTGGTGTACCGTTGTCATGGGGTGGTGTAACGTTGAAGTGGGGTGGTTTGTAATGTAACGTTGCCATGGAGTGGTGTAACGTTGCCATGGAGTGATGTAATGTTGTCATGGGGTGGTGTGACGTTGTCATGGGGGTGTGTTGTAACATTGACATGGGGTGGTGTAATGTAACGTTGCCATGGAGTGGTGTAACGTTGCCATGGAGTGGTGTAATGTTGCCATGGAGTGGTGTGACATTGTCATGGGGTGGTATGACATTGACATGGGGTGGTATAATGTTGCCATGGGGTGTTGCAACGTTGACATGGGGTGGTGTAATGTAACGTTGACATGGGGTGGTGTAATGTAACGTTGACATGGGGTGGTGTAATGTAATGTTGTCATGGGGTGTTGTAACGTTGACATGGGGTGGTGTAATGTTGTCATGAGGTGGTGTAATGTAACGTTGACATGGGGTGGTGTATGTTGTCATGGGGTGTTGTACGTTGATATGGGGTGGTGTAATGTTGCCATGGGGTGGTGTAATGTTGCCATGGGATGGTTGTAATGTTGTCATGGGGTGTTGTAACGTTGACATGGGGTGGTGTAATGTTGTCATGGGGTGGTGTAACATTGCCATGGGGTGGTGTAATGTTGTCATGGGGTGGTGGTAACATTGCCATGGGGTGTGTAATGTTGTCATGGGGTGGTGTTGTGTAACGTTGCCATGGAGTGGTGTAATGTTGTCATGGGGTGGTGTAACATTGCCATGGGGTGGTGTTGTGTAACGTTGCCATGGAGTGGTGTAATGTTGTCATGGGGTGGTGTAACATTGCCATGGGGTGGTGTAATGTTGTCATGGGGTGGTTGTAACGTTGTCATGGGGTCAGTCAGCCGGCACTTAACCCAGGTCTGGTGTAGAGTTGGACGTTGGTCCTTACCTTTCCTGTCTTGGCGAAGGCCTCGGCCACGCGTCGGTTGCGTCCTCCATAGCAGGTGGTGATGAGGTCAGCCACGCCGCAGCTCTCCAGGAAGGTTGCAGAGGAGACGACGCCATCTTTACTGAAGAGCTTAGCGAAGGCTATCATCTCCATCAGTCCTAGTCTGATTACAGCTGCCTTGGTGTTGTCCCCACACCTCAGCCCATCACAGAACCCTGCTCCTACCGCTACGATGTTCTGAGGAAGAGAGAAGGAAAACATACAGGCAACAGGTTATTACCACGACATTACCATTTTACAATGGAAGTATCCATATTACCATGCACATACACACGCTGGGCCGGGTACTTAAGAGTTACCTACAGGGCTCCACAGAGCTCTACAGTGTATTAGAGCTACCTTCAGGGCTCTACAGTGTATTAGAGTTACCTACAGGGCTCCACAGAGCTCTACAGTGTATTAGAGCTACCTTCAGGGCTCTACAGTGTATTAGAGTTACCTACAGGGCTCTACAGTGTATTAGAGTTACCTACAGGGCTCTACAGTGTATTAGAGTTACCTACAGGGCTCTACAGAGCTCTACAGTGTATTAGAGTTACCTACAGGGCTCCACAGAGCTCTACAGTGTATTAGAGTTACCTACAGGGCTCCACAGGGCTCTACAGTGTATAAGAGTTACCTACAGGGCTCCACAGAGCTCTACAGTGTATTATAGTTACCTACAGGGCTCTACAGAGCTCTACAGTGTATTAGAGTTACCTGCAGGGCTCCACAGAGCTCAACAGTGTATTAGAGTTACCTACAGGGCTCCACAGAGCTCTACAGTGTATTAAATCAAATCAAATCAAATTTATTTGTCACATACACATGGTTAGCAGTTACCTACAGGGCTCTACAGTGTATTAGAGTTACCTTCAGAGTTACCTTCAGGGCTCTACAGTGTATTAGAGTTACCTACAGGGCTCCACAGAGCTCTACAGTGTATTAGAGTTACCTACAGGGCTCTACAGTGTATTAGAGTTACCTACAGGGCTCTACAGTGTATTAGAGTTACCTACAGGGCTCTACAGAGCTCTACAGTGTATTAGAGTTACCTACAGGGCTCCACAGAGCTCTACAGCGTATTAGAGCTACCTTCAGGGCTCTACAGTGTATTAGAGTTACCTACAGGGCTCCACAGAGCTCTACAGTGTATTAGAGCTACCTTCAGGGCTCTACAGTGTATTAGAGTTACCTTCAGGGCTCTACAGTGTATTAGAGTTACCTACAGGGCTCCACAGAGCTCTACAGTGTATTAGAGTTACCTACAGGGCTCCACAGGGCTCTACAGTGTATAAGAGTTACCTACAGGGCTCCACAGAGCTCTACAGTGTATTATAGTTACCTACAGGGCTCTACAGAGCTCTACAGTGTATTAGAGTTACCTGCAGGGCTCCACAGAGCTCAACAGTGTATTAGAGTTACCTACAGGGCTCCACAGAGCTCTACAGTGTATTAAATCAAATCAAATCAAATTTATTTGTCACATACACATGGTTAGCAGTTACCTACAGGGCTCTACAGTGTATTAGAGTTACCTTCAGAGTTACCTTCAGGGCTCTACAGTGTATTAGAGTTACCTACAGGGCTCCACAGAGCTCTACAGTGTATTAGAGCTACCTTCAGGGCTCTACAGTGTATTAGAGTTACCTACAGGGCTCTACAGTGTATTAGAGTTACCTACAGGGCTCCACAGAGCTCTACAGTGTATTAGAGTTACCTACAGGGCTCTACAGTGTATTAGAGTTACCTACAGGGCTCTACAGTGTATTAGAGTTACCTACAGGGCTCTACAGAGCTCTACAGTGTATTAGAGTTACCTACAGGGCTCCACAGAGCTCTACAGTGTATTAGAGCTACCTTCAGGGCTCTACAGTGTATTAGAGTTACCTACAGGGCTCCACAGAGCTCTACAGTGTATTAGAGCTACCTTCAGGGCTCTACAGTGTATTAGAGTTACCTACAGGGATCTACAGTGTATTAGAGTTACCTACAGGGCTCTACAGTGTATTAGAGTTACCTACAGGGCTCTACAGAGCTCTACAGTGTATTAGAGTTACCTACAGGGCTCCACAGAGCTCTACAGTGTATTAGAGCTACCTTCAGGGCTCTACAGTGTATTAGAGTTACCTACAGGGCTCTACAGTGTATTAGAGTTACCTTCAGGGCTCTACAGTGTATTAGAGTTACCTACAGGGCTCCACAGAGCTCTACAATGTATTAGAGTTACCTACAGGGCTCTACAGTGTATTAGAGTTACCTACAGGGCTCTACAGTGTATTAGAGTTACCTTCAGGGCTCTACAGAGCTCTACAGTGTATTAGAGTACCCTACAGGGCTCCACAGAGATCTACAGTGTATTAGAGCTACCTTCAGGGCTCTACAGTGTATTAGAGTTACCTACAGGGCTCTACAGTGTATTAGAGTTACCTTCAGGGCTCTACAGTGTATTAGAGTTACCTACAGGGCTCTACAGTGTATTAGAGTTACCTTCAGGGCTCTACAGTGTATTAGAGCTACCTTAAGGGCTCCACGGGGCTCTACAGTGTATTAGAGCTACCTACAGGGCTCTACAGTGTATTAGAGTTACCTACAGGGCTCTACAGTGTATTACAGTTACCTACAGGGCTCTACAGTGTATTAGAGTTACCTACAGGGCTCCACAGAGCTCTACAGTGTATTAGAGTTACCTACAGGGCTCCACAGAGCTCTACAGTGTATTAGAGTTACCTACAGGGCTCTACAGAGCTCTACAGTGTATTAGAGTTACCTACAGGGCTCCACAGAGCTCTACAGTGTATTAGAGTTACCTACAGGGCTCCTCAGAGCTCTACAGTGTATTAGAGTTACCTTCAGGGCTCTACAGTGTATTAGAGTTACCTACAGGGCTCTACAGTGTATTAGAGGTACCTACAGGACTCTACAGTGTATTAGAGTTACCTACAGGGCTCTACAGTGTATTAGAGTTACCTTCAGGGCTATACAGTGTTTTAGAGTTACCTACAGGGCTCCACAGAGCTCTACAGTGTATTAGAGTTACCTTCAGGGCTCTACAGTGTATTAGAGTTACCTACAGGGCTCCACAGGGCTCTACAGTGTATTAGAGTTACCTACAGGGCTCTACAGTGTATTAGAGTTACCTACAGGGCTCCACAGAGCTCTACAGTGTATTATAGTTACCTACAGGGCTCTACAGTGTATTAGAGTTACCTACAGGACTCCACAGGGCTCTACAGTGTATTAGAGATACCTTCAGGGCTCCACATAGCTCTACAGTGTATTAGAGTTACCTTCAGGGCTCTACAGTGTATTAGAGTTACCTACAGGGCTCTACAGTGTATTAGAGTTACCTACAGGGCTCTACAGTGTATTAGAGTTACCTTCAGGGCTATACAGTGTATTAGAGTTACCTACAGGGCTCCACAGAGCTCTACAGTGTATTAGAGTTACCTTCAGGGCTCTACAGTGTATTAGAGTTACCTACAGGGCTCCACAGTGTATTAGAGTTACATACAGGGCTCCACAGAGCTCTACAGTGTATTAGAGTTACCTACATGGCTCTACAGTGTATTAGAGTTACCTACAGGACTCCACAGGGCTCTACAGTGTATTAGAGTTACCTACAGGGCTCTACAGTGTATTAGAGTTACCTTCAGGGCTCTACAGTGTATTATAGTTACCTACAGGGCTCCACAAAGCTCTACAGTGTATTAGAGCTACCTTCAGGGCTCTACAGTGTATTAGAGTTACCTACAGGGCTCTACAGTGTATTAGAGTTACCTACAGGGCTCCACAGAGCTCTACAGTGTATTAGAGTTACCTACAGGGCTCTACAGTGTATTAGAGTTACCTACAGGGCTCTAAAGAGCTCTATAGTGTATTAGAGTTACCTACAGGGCTCCACAGAGCTCTACAGTGTATTAGAGCTACCTTCAGGGCTCTACAGTGTATTAGAGTTACCTACAGGGCTCTACAGTGTATTAGAGTTACCTTCAGGGCTCTACAGTGTATTACAGTTACCTACAGGGCTCCACAGAGCTCTACAATGTATTAGAGTTACCTACAGGGCTCTACAGTGTATTAGAGTTACCTACAGGGCTCTACAGTGTATTAGAGTTACCTTCAGGGCTCTACAGTGTATTAGAGCTACCTTCAGGGCTCCACGGGGCTCTACAGTGTATTAGAGCTACCTACAGGGCTCTACAGTGTATTAGAGTTACCTACAGGGCTCTACAGTGTATTACAGTTACCTACAGGGCTCCACAGGGCTCTACAGTGTATTAGAGTTACCTACAGGGCTCCACAGAGCTCGACAGTGTATTAGAGTTACCTACAGGGCTCTACAGAGCTCTACAGTGTATTAGAGTTACCTACAGGGCTCCACAGAGCTCTACAGTGTATTAGAGTTACCTACAGGGCTCTACAGAGCTCTACAGTGTATTAGAGTTACCTACAGGGCTCCACAGAGCTCTACAGTGTATTAGAGTTACCTTCAGGGCTCTACAGTGTATTAGAGTTACCTACAGGGCTCTACAGTGTATTAGAGTTACCTACTGGGCTCTACAGTGTATTAGAGTTACCTTCAGGGCTCTACAGTGTATTATAGTTACCTACAGGGCTCCACAGAGCTCTATAGTGTATTAGAGTTACCTTCAGGGCTCTACAGTGTATTATAGTTACCTACAGGGCTCTACAGTGTATTAGAGTTACCTACAGGGCTCCACAGGGCTCTACAGTGTATTAGAGTTACCTACAGGGCTCCACAGAGCTCTACAGTGTATTCGAGTTACCTACAGGGCTCCACAGAGCTCTACAGTGTATTATAGTTACCTACAGGGCTCCACAGAGCTCTACAGTGTATTAGAGTTACCGTCAGGGCTCTACAGTGTATTAGAGTTACCTACAGGGCTCTACAGTGTATTAGAGTTACCTACAGGGCTCTACAGTGTATTAGAGTTACCTTCAGGTCTATACAGTGTATTAGAGTTACCTACAGGGCTCCACAGAGCTCTACAGTGTATTAGAGTTACCTTCAGGGCTCTACAGTGTATTAGAGTTACCTACAGGGCTCCACAGGGCTCTACAGTGTATTAGAGTTACCTACAGGGCTCTACAGTGTATTAGAGTTACCTACAGGGCTCTACAGTGTATTACAGTTACCTACAGGGCTCCACAGAGCTCTACAGTGTATTAGAGTTACCTACAGGGCTCTACAGTGTATTAGAGTTACCTACAGGACTCCACAGAGCTCTACAGTGTATTAGAGTTACCTACAGGGCTCTACAGTGTATTAGAGTTACCTACAGGACTCCACAGGGCTCTACAGTGTATTAGATTTACCTACAGGGCTCTACAGTGTATTAGAGTTACCTTCAGGGCTCCACAGAGCTCTACAGTGTATTAGAGCTACCTTCAGGGCTCCACAGAGCTCTACAGTGTATTAGAGTTACCTACAGGGCTCTACAGTGTATTAGAGTTACCTTCAGGGCTCCACAGAGCTCTACAGTGTATTAGAGCTACCTTCAGGGCTCCACAGAGCTCTACAGTGTATTAGAGCTACCTTCAGGGCTCCACAGAGCTCTACAGTGTATTAGAGCTACCTTCAGGGCTCCACAGAGCTCTACAGTGTAAGTGTATTAGAGCTACCTTCAGGGCTCCACAGAGCTCTACAGTGTATTAGAGCTACCTACAGGGCTCTACAGTGTATTAGAGTTACCTTCAGGGCTCTACAGTGTATTAGAGCTACCTATAGGGCTCTACATTGTATTAGAGTTACCTACAGGGCTCTACAGTGTATTAGAGTTACCTACAGGGCTCCACAGAGCTCTACAGTGTATTAGAGCTACCTACAGGGCTCTACAGTGTATTAGAGTTACCTTCAGGGCTCCACAGAGCTCTACAGTGTCTGCATCATCCACCACTGTGATCCTGAAGTTAGGAGTCTGCAGGAGCTCCTTGAAAAGCAGGCCGTTCTCCATGATCTTACTGCCTGGTAAAGCAACATGTTTTTACATCCCAACACATAGCCAGCCTATCACGCCATCTCTGTCAAAGCTTTGTATTAATTACTATCTATCTCATTCCATATAGTTATCAAATAACTTCACAGCTTTGTTTTACATTCGTGTATAGAAATGTCTTGGCAATTATGTTGATAAATGATGCTGGGGGTTTTCTTACCGATGGTGGTCTCACAGAACTTCTCTGCTGCCACCTCGTTGGCGATGTTAGCTCCCATCAGAACACTGACGTCTATAGCCATCTTCTCCCTGATTATGTCCGAGATGAGCTTCAGGCCCTCCGGACCCTCGTCTATTCCCTGTGGGGACAAGAGACAGCTACATGGTTTAATAGTGTTTCTCGTTCCATTTGTTTTACAGGGCAACGTGAGAGAACAGATCAAAGGGAGTGAGACAACCTGAAAGATGACATTGACAGAGAGGAGTGGAGAGGAGTAGAGAGGAGTGGAGGGGAGAGGAGTGGAGTGGAGTGGAGTGGAGTGGAGAGGAGTGGAGTGGAGTGGAGAGGAGAGGAGTGGAGAGGAGAGGAGAGGAGTGGAGAGGAGTGGAGTGGAGAGGAGAGGAGAGGAGAGGAGAGGAGAGGAGAGGAGAGGAGAGGAGAGGAGAGGAGAGGAGAGGAGAGGAGAGGAGAGGAGAGGAAGGAGAGGAGAGGAGAGGAGAGGAGAGGAGAGGAGAGGAGAGGAGAGGAGAGGAGAGGAGAGGAGAGGAGAGGAGAGGAGAGGAGAGGAGAGGAGAGGAGAGGAGAGGAGAGGAGAGGAGGAGAGAGATGTTACTATTCCCCGTGGAGAGAGATGTGAGAGATGTTACTATTCCCTGTGGAGAGAGGTGAGAGAGATGTTACTATTCCCTGTGGAGAGAGGTGAGAGAGGTGTTACTAGTGTTTAGTGAGAGGTGTTACTAGTGTTTAGTGAGAGGTGTTACTAGTGTTTAGTGAGAGGTGTTACTAGTGGTTAGTGTTTAGTGAGAGGTGTTACTAGTGTTTAGTGTTTAGTGAGAGGTGTTACTAGTGGTTAGTGGTTAGTGAGAGGTGTTACTAGTGGTTAGTGGTTAGTGAGAGGTGTTACTAGTGTTTGGTTAGTGAGAGGTGTTACTAGTGTTTAGTGAGAGGTGTTACTAGTGTTTAGTGAGAGGTGTTACTAGTGTTTAGTGAGAGGTGTTACTAGTGTTTAGTGGTTAGCGAGACGTGTTACTAGTGTTTAGTGGTTAGCGAGACGTGTTACTAGTGGTTAGTGTTTAGTGAGAGGTGTTACTAGTGTTTAGTGAGAGGTGTTACTAGTGTTTAGTGGTTAGCGAGACGTGTTACTAGTGGTTAGTGTTTAGTGAGAGGTGTTACTAGTGTTTAGTGAGAGGTGTTACTAGTGTTTAGTGAGAGGTGTTACTAGTGTTTAGTGGTTAGTGAGAGGTGTTGTTAGTGGTTAGTGAGAGGTGTTACTAGTGGTTAGTGAGAGGTGTTACTAGTGGTTAGTGAGAGGTGTTACTAGTGTTTAGTGAGAGGTGTTACTAGTGGTTAGTGGTTAGTGAGAGGTGTTACTAGTGTTTAGTGAGAGGTGTTACTAGTGGTTAGTGAGAGGTGTTGCTAGTGTTTAGTGGTTAGTGAGAGGTGTTACTAGTGTTTAGTGTTTAGTGAGAGGTGTTACTAGTGTTTAGTGAGAGGTGTTACTAGTGGCTAGTGAGAGGTGTTACTAGTGGTTAGTGTTTAGTGAGAGGTGTTACTAGTGTTTAGTGAGAGGTGTTACTAGTGGTTAGTGTTTAGTGAGAGGTGTTACTAGTGTTTAGTGAGAGGTGTTACTAGTGGTTAGTGTTTAGTGAGAGGTGTTACTAGTGTTTAGTGGTTAGTGAGAGGTGTTACTAGTGGTTAGTGTTTAGTGGTTAGTGTTTAGTGGTTAGTGTTTAGTGGTTAGTGTTTAGTGGTTAGTGTTTAGTGGTTAGTGTTTAGTGGTTAGTGTTTAGTGGTTAGTGTTTAGTGAGAGGTGTTACTAGTGTTTAGTGAGAGGTGTTACTAGTGGTTAGTGTTTAGTGAGAGGTGTTACTAGTGTTTAGTGGTTAGTGAGAGGTGTTACTAGTGGTTAGTGTTTAGTGAGAGGTGTTACTAGTGTTTAGTGAGAGGTGTTACTAGTGTTTAGTGGTTAGTGAGAGGTGTTGTTAGTGGTTAGTGAGAGGTGTTACTAGTGTTTAGTGAGAGGTGTTACTAGTGTTTAGTGAGAGGTGTTACTAGTGTTTAGTGGTTAGTGAGAGGTGTTACTAGTGTTTAGTGATAGGTGTTACTAGTGGTTAGTGTTTAGTGAGAGGTGTTACTAGTGTTTAGTGAGAGGTGTTACTAGTGTTTAGTGGTTAGTGAGAGGTGTTACTAGTGTTTAGTGGTTAGTGAGAGGTGTTACTAGTGTTTAGTGTTTAGTGAGAGGTGTTACTAGTGTTTAGTGAGAGGTGTTACTAGTGGGTTTTTTTAAATATTTTTTTATTTAACCTTTATTTAACCAGGTAGGCTAGTTGAGAACACCTTTATTTAACCAGGTAGGCTAGTTGAGAACACCTTTATTTAACCAGGTAGGCTAGTTGAGAACATCTTTATTTAACCAGGGAGGCTAGTTGAGAACACCTTTATTTAACCAGGGAGGCTAGTTGAGAACACCTTTATTTAACCAGGGAGGCTAGTTGAGAACACCTTTATTTAACCAGGTAGGCTAGTTGAGAACACCTTTATTTAACCAGGTAGGCTAGTTGAGAACACCTTTATTTAACCAGGTAGGCTAGTTGAGAACACCTTTATTTAACCAGGTAGGCTAGTTGAGAACACCTTTATTTAACCAGGTAGGCTAGTTGAGAACACCTTTATTTAACCAGGTAGGCTAGTTGAGAACACCTTTATTTAACCAGGTAGGCTAGTTGAGAACACCTTTATTTAACCAGGTAGGCTAGTTGAGAACACCTTTATTTAACCAGGTAGGCTAGTTGAGAACACCTTTATTTAACCAGGTAGGCTAGTTGAGAACACCTTTATTTAACCAGGTAGGCTAGTTGAGAACACCTTTATTTAACCAGGTAGGCTAGTTGAGAACAAGTTCTCATTTGCAACTGCGACCTGGCCAAGATAAAGCATAGCAGTGTGAGCAGACAACAGAGTTACACATGGAGTAAACAATTAACAAGTCAATAACACAGTAGAAAACAAAGGGGGAGTCTATATACAATGTGTGCAAAAGGCATGAGGAGGTAGGCAAATAATTACAATTTTGCAGATTAACACTGGAGTGATGAATGATCAGATGGTCATGTACAGGTAGAGATATTGGTGTGCAAAAGAGCAGAAAAGTAAATAAATAAAAACAGTATGGGGATGAGGTAGGTGAAGAAGGGTGGGCTATTTACCAATAGACTATGTACAGCTGCAGCGATCGGTTAGCTGCTCAGATAGCTGATGTTTGAAGTTGGTGAGGGAGATAAAAGTCTCCAACTTCAGCGATTTTTGCAATTCGTTCCAGTCACAGGCAGCAGAGTACTGGAACGAAAGGCGGCCAAATGAGGTGTTGGCTTTAGGGATGATCAGTGAGATACACCTGCTGGAGCGCGTGCTACGGATGGGTGTTGCCATCGTGACCAGTGAGCTGAGATAAGGCGGAGCTTTACCTAGCATGGACTTGTAGATGACCTGGAGCCAGTGGGTCTGGCGACGAATATGTAGCGAGGGCCAGCCGACTAGAGCATACAAGTCGCAGTGGTGGGTGGTATAAGGTGCTTTAGTGACAAAACGGATGGCACTGTGATAAACTGCATCCAGTTTGCTGAGTAGAGTGTTGGAAGCCATTTTGTAGATGACATCGCCGAAGTCGAGGATCGGTAGGATAGTCAGTTTTACTAGGGTAAGCTTGGCGGCATGAGTGAAGGAGGCTTTGTTGTGGAATAGAAAGCCGACTCTTGATTTGATTTTCGATTGGAGATGTTTGATATGAGTCTGGAAGGAGAGTTTGCAGTCTAGCCAGACACCTAGGTACTTATAGACGTCCACATATTCTAGGTCGGAACCATCCAGGGTGGTGATGCTAGTCGGGCATGCGGGTGCAGGCAGCGACCGGTTGAAAAGCATGCATTTGGTTTTACTAGCGTTTAAGAGCAGTTGGAGGCCACAGAAGGAGTGTTGTATGGCATTGAAGCTTGTTTGGAGGTTAGATAGCACAGTGTCCAAAGACGGGCCGAAAGTATATAGAATGGTGTCGTCTGCGTAGAGGTGGATCAGGGAATCGCCCGCAGCAAGAGCAACATCATTGATATACACAGAGAAAAGAGTCGGCCCGAGAATTGAACCCTGTGGCACCCCCATAGAGACTGCCAGAGGACCAGACAGCATGCCCTCCAATTTGACGCACTGAACTCTGTCTGCAAAGTAATTGGTGAACCAGGCAAGGCAGTCATCCGAAAAACCGAGGCTCCTGAGTCTGCCGATAAGAATATGGTGATTGACAGAGTCGAAAGCCTTGGCAAGGTCGATGAAGACGGCTGCACAGTACTGTCTTTTATCGATGGCGGTTATGATATCGTTGAGTACCTTGAGTGTGGCTGAGGTGCACCCATGACCGGCTCGGAAACCAGATTGCACAGCGGAGAAGGTACGGAGGGATTCGAGATGGTCAGTGACCTGTTTGTTGACTTGGCTTTCGAAGACCTTAGATAGGCAGGGCAGGATGGATATAGGTCTGTAACAGTTTGGGTCCAGGGTGTCTCCCCCTTTGAAGAGGGGGATGACTGCGGCAGCTTTCCAATCCTTGGGGATCTCAGACGATATGAAAGAGAGGTTGAACAGGCTGGTAATAGGGGTTGCGACAATGGTGGCAGATAGTTTCAGAAATAGAGGGTCCAGATTGTCAAGCCCAGCTGATTTGTACGGGTCCAGGTTTTGCAGCTCTTTCAGAACATCTGCTATCTGGATTTGGTTAAAGGAGAACCTGGAGAGGCTTGGGCGAGGAGCTGCGGGGGGGGCGGAGCTGTTGGCCGAGGTTGAAGTAGCCAGGCGGAAGGCATGGCCAGCCGTTGAGAAATGCTTTTGAAGTTTTCGACATTTATCAGTGGTGACCGTGTTACCTAGCCTCAGTGCAGTGGGCAGCTGGGAGGAGGTGCTCTTGTTCTCCATGGACTTCACGGTGTCCCAGAACTTTTTGGAGTTGGAGCTACAGGATGCAAACTTCTGCCTGAAGAAGCTGGCCTTAGCTTTCCTGATTGACTGCGTGTATTGGTTCCGGACTTCCCTGAACAGTTGCATATCACGGGGACTATTCGATGCTATTGCAGTCCGCCACAGGATGTTTTTGTGCTGGTCGAGGGCAGTCAGGTCTGGGGTGAACCAAGGGCTGTATCTGTTCTTAGTTCTGCATTTTTTGAACGGAGCATGCTTATCTAAAATGGTGAGGAAGTTACTTTTAAAGAATGACCAGGCATCCTCAACTGACGGGATGAGGTCAATGTCCTTCCAGGATACCCGGGCCAGGTCGATTAGAAAGGCCTGCTCACAGAAGTGTTTTAGGGAGCGTTTGACAGTGATGAGGGGTGGTCGTTTGACTGCGGCTCCGTAGCGGATACAGGCAATGAGGCAGTGATCGCTGAGATCCTGGTTGAAGACAGCGGAGGTGTATTTGGAGGGCCAGTTGGTCAGGATGACGTCTATGAGGGTGCCCTTGTTTACAGAGTTAGGGTTGTACCTGGTGGGTTCCTTGATGATTTGTGTGAGATTGAGGGCATCTAGCTTAGATTGTAGGACTGGCGGGGTGTTAAGCATATCCCAGTTTAGGTCACCTAACAGAACAAACTCTGAAGCTAGATGGGGGGCGATCAATTCACAAATGGTGTCCAGGGCACAGCTGGGAGCTGAGGGGGGTCGGTAGCAGGCGGCAACCGTGAGAGACTTATTTCTGGAGAGAGTAATTTTCAAAATTAGTAGTTCGAACTGTTTGGGTATGGACCTGGAAAGTATGACATTACTTTGCAGGCTATCTCTGCAGTAAACTGCAACTCCTCCCCCTTTGGCAGTTCTATCTTGACGGAAGATGTTATAGTTGGGTATGGAAATCTCTGAATTTTTGGTGGCCTTCCTGAGCCAGGATTCAGACACAGCAAGGACATCAGGGTTAGCAGAGTGTGCTAAAGCAGTGAGTAAAACAAACTTAGGGAGGAGGCTTCTGATGTTGACATGCATGAAACCAAGGCTTTTTCGATCACAGAAGTCAACAAATGAGGGTGCCTGGGGACATGCAGGGCCTGGGTTTACCTCCACATCACCCGCGGAACAGAGAAGGAGTAGTATGAGGGTGCGGCTAAAGGCTATCAAAACTGGTCGCCTAGAGCGTTGGGGACAGAGAATAAGAGGAGCAGGTTTCTGGGCATGGTAGAATATATTCAGGGCATAATGCGCAGACAGGGGTATGGTGGGGTGCGGGTACAGCGGAGGTAAGCCCAGGCACTGGGTGATGATGAGAGAGGTTGTATCTCTGGACATGCTGGTAGTAATGGGTGAGGTCACCGCATGTGTGGGAGGTGGGACAAAGGAGTTATCAGGGGCATGAAGAGTGGAACTAGGGGCTCCATTGTGAACTAAAACAATGATAACTAACCTGAACAACAGTATACAAGGCATATTGACATTTGAGAGAAACATACAGCGAGGCATGCAGTAATCACAGGTGTTGAATTGGGAAAGCTAGCTAAAACAGTAGGTGAGACAACAGCTAATCAGCTAGCACAACAACAGCAGGTAAAATGGCGTAGACTAGGCAACGGGGCCAACAGATAAAACAAACAAGCAGAATGGAGTAGCGTGATTAATGGACAGTCCAGCGTGCATCAGCTATGTAGCCAAGAGATCAGTGTCCAGGGGGCAGCGGTGGATGGGGCAGGGAAGCTGGACTGGCGAGTGTTATCCAGGTTGAAAAAACTAACAATGACTAAATAGCTTGTAGCTAGTTAGCTGGTTAGCTTCTGGAGGTTCTTGAGTGTGTTCTAAAAATAAAAAAATAATAGCGATTCCGTATCACATTGGGTGAGGCAGGTTTCCGGAAGGTATAAACAAATTAAAAGTCAAAAGAGATAGAAAGTAAATATGGGTCCGGTAAGCGTTTGGGCCGCGGCGATTCAGGCGGTTAGCAGGCCTGTGCTAACAAGCTAACAGTTTGTAGGCCCGGGCTAGACAAGGTAGCAGTTAGCGGACCGGAGCTGGACAAGCTAGCAGTTAGCAGGCCGAATTAGCAAGCAGGGAGATAGTGAGGGCTAGAGAGTTAGCCTTTGGGGGACGTCGCGATGGGGTGAGTCTGTTTATTCCTCTTCATGCGATGACATCGATAGACCGGTCGTGGGCCCGGGTATTGTAGCTCAGGAGTATGCTACGGTGGTAGCACAGGTGCTACGGCCGGGCTAGCTTCAAGCTAAGTGGGTGGAAACGCTAGCCAGGAGTAACCCGGGGTTGCGGTTTAGCTAGATAGCTAGTTGCTGAAAAATCCAGCTGAAAGATGTTCCGTTTGCGGTGGGAATCCGGGGAAGAGGTAGGTCCGTAAATAGGTCCGTTATGCTCTGGTTAGAGTCGCGTTGTACGAACAGGTGAGAGCTTTCCGAACTACAGGTTAGCTGATGACCGGTTAGCTGAAGACCGCTAGCATACCCGCTGGTTAGCTGGCTAGCTTCAGTTGAGGGGTCCCGAAGTAAATATAAATACTTTAGGAATTTAGGAAAAATAGCTACATTGGGTGAGTCGGGTTGCAGGAGAGTATTTGGAAGCTTAGGTTTAGCAAAATGTTTTCAAAGAGATATGTGGAGAAAATATGTAAAAATATGTAAAAAAACGAAAAAGAAACGATAAATACAGGGACACGACAGGACAGGACGACTTACTGCTACGCCATCTTGGTTACGAGTGAGAGGTGTTACTAGTGTTTAGTGTTTAGTGAGAGGTGTTACTAGTGTTTAGTGAGAGGTGTTACTAGTGGCTAGTGAGAGGTGTTACTAGTGTTTAGTGAGAGGTGTTATTGGTGTTTAGTGTTTAGTGAGAGGTGTTACTAGTGTTTAGTGGTTAGTGGTTAGTGAGAGGTGTTACTAGTGGTTAGTGAGAGGTGTTACTAGTGTTTAGTGAGAGGTGTTACTAGTGTTTAGTGGTTAGTGAAAGGTGTTACTAGTGTTTAGTGGTTAGTGAGAGGTGTTACTAGTGTTTAGTGAGAGGTGAGAGGTGTTACTAGTGTTTAGTGAGAGGTGTTACTAGTGTTTAGTGAGAGGTGTTACTAGTGTTTAGTGAGAGGTGTTACTAGTGTTTAGTGTTTAGTGAGAGGTGTTACTAGTGTTTAGTGTTTAGTGAGATGTGTTATTAGTGTTTAGTGAGAGGTGTTACTAGTGGTTAGTGAGAGGTGTTACTAGTGGTTAGTGAGAGGTGTTACTAGTGTTTAGTGAGAGGTGTTACTAGTGTTTAGTGTTTAGTGAGAGGTGTTACTAGTGTTTAGTGTTTAGTGAGAGGTGTTACTAGTGTTTAGTGTTTAGTGAGATGTGTTATTAGTGTTTAGTGAGAGGTGTTACTAGTGGTTAGTGAGAGGTGTTACTAGTGGTTAGTGAGAGGTGTTACTAGTGGTTAGTGAGAGGTGTTACTAGTGTTTAGTGAGAGGTGTTACTAGTGTTTAGTGAGAGGTGTTACTAGTGGTTAGTGAGAGGTGTTACTAGTGGTTAGTGAGAGGTGTTACTAGTGGTTAGTGAGAGGTGTTACTAGTGTTTAGTGTTTAGTGAGAGGTGTTACTAGTGTTTAGTGGTTAGTGAGAGGTGTTACTAGTGTTTAGTGGTTAGTGAGAGGTGTTACTAGTGGTTAGTGAGAGGTGTTACTAATGGTTAGTGAGAGGTGTTACTAGTGGTTAGTGAGAGGTGTTACTAGTGGTTAGTGAGAGGTGTTACTAGTGTTTAGTGAGACGTGTTACTAGTGGTTAGTGAGAGGTGTTACTAGTGGTTAGTGAGAGGTGTTACTAGTGGTTAGTGAGAGGTGTTACTAGTGGTTAGTGAGAGGTGTTACTAGTGTTTAGTGGTTAGTGAGAGGTGTTACTAGTGTTTAGTGGTTAGTGGTTAGTGAGAGGTGTTACTAGTGGTTAGTGAGAGGTGTTACTAGTGTTTAGTGTTTAGTGAGAGGTGTTACTAGTGTTTAGTGTTTAGTGAGAGGTGTTACTAGTGTTTAGTGGTTAGTGAGAGGTGTTACTAGTGTTTAGTGAGAGGTGTTACTAGTGTTTAGTGGTTAGTGAGAGGTGTTACTAGTGGTTAGTGAGAGGTGTTACTAGTGGTTAGTGAGAGGTGTTACTAGTGGTTAGTGAGAGGTGTTACTAGTGGTTAGTGAGAGGTGTTACTAGTGGTTAGTGAGAGGTGTTACTAGTGGTTAGTGAGAGGTGTTACTAGTGGTTAGTGAGAGGTGGTTACTAGTGTTTAGTGAGAGGTGAGAGGTGTTACTAGTGTTTAGTGGTTAGTGAGAGGTGTTACTAGTGTTTAGTGGTTAGTGAGAGGTGTTACTAGTGTTTAGTGTTTAGTGAGAGGTGTTACTAGTGTTTAGTGTTTAGTGAGAGGTGTTACTAGTGTTTAGTGAGAGGTGTTACTAGTGTTTAGTGAGAGGTGTTACTAGTGTTTAGTGTTTAGTGAGAGGTGTTACTAGTGTTTAGTGTTTAGTGAGATGTGTTATTAGTGTTTAGTGAGAGGTGTTACTAGTGGTTAGTGAGAGGTGTTACTAGTGGTTAGTGAGAGGTGTTACTAGTGTTTAGTGAGAGGTGTTACTAGTGGTTAGTGAGAGGTGTTACTAGTGGTTAGTGAGAGGTGTTACTAGTGGTTAGTGAGAGGTGTTACTAGTGTTTAGTGAGAGGTGAGAGGTGTTACTATGTTTAGTGGTTAGTGAGAGGTGTTACTAGTGTTTAGTGGTTAGTGAGAGGTGTTACTAGTGTTTAGTGTTTAGTGAGAGGTGTTACTAGTGTTTAGTGTTTAGTGAGAGGTGTTACTAGTGTTTAGTGGTTAGTGAGAGGTGTTACTAGTGTTTAGTGGTTAGTGAGAGGTGTTACTAGTGTTTAGTGGTTAGTGAGAGGTGTTACTAGTGGTTAGTGAGAGGTGTTACTAGTGTTTAGTGTTTAGTGAGAGGTGTTACTAGTGTTTAGTGTTTAGTGAGAGGTGTTACTAGTGTTTAGTGGTTAGTGAGAGGTGTTACTAGTGGTTAGTGAGAGGTGTTACTAGTGGTTAGTGAGAGGTGTTACTAGTGGTTAGTGAGAGGTGTTACTAGTGGTTAGTGAGAGGTGTTACTAGTGGTTAGTGAGAGGTGTTACTAGTGTTTAGTGTTTAGTGAGAGGTGTTACTAGTGTTTAGTGGTTAGTGAGAGGTGTTACTAGTGTTTAGTGAGAGGTGAGAGGTGTTACTAGTGTTTAGTGTTTAGCGAGAGGTGTTACTAGTGTTTAGTGGTTAGTGAGAGGTGTTACTAGTGTTTAGTGGTTAGTGAGAGGTGTTACTAGTGGTTAGTGAGAGGTGTTACTAGTGGTTAGTGAGAGGTGTTACTAGTGGTTAGTGAGAGGTGTTACTAGTGGTTAGTGAGAGTGTTACTAGTGGTTAGTGAGAGGTGTTACTAGTGTTTAGTGGTTAGTGAGAGGTGTTACTAGTGGTTAGTGAGAGGTGTTACTAGTGTTAGTGGTTAGTGAGAGGTGTTACTAGTGGTTAGTGAGAGGTGTTACTAGTGTTTAGTGTTTAGTGAGAGGTGTTACTAGTGTTTAGTGGTTAGTGAGAGGTGTTACTAGTGTTTAGTGAGAGGTGTTACTAGTGTTTAGTGGTTAGTGAGAGGTGTTACTAGTGGTTAGTGAGAGGTGTTACTAGTGGTTAGTGAGAGGTGTCACTAGTGGTTAGTGAGAGGTGTTACTAGTGGTTAGTGAGAGGTGTTACTAGTGGTTAGTGAGAGGTGTTACTAGTGGTTAGTGAGAGGTGTTACTAGTGGTTAGTGAGAGGTGTTACTAGTGGTTAGTGAGAGGTGTTACTAGTGGTTAGTGAGAGGTGTTACTAGTGGTTAGTGAGAGGTGTTACTAGTGGTTAGTGAGAGGTGTTACTAGTGGTTAGTGAGAGGTGTTACTAGTGGTTAGTGGTTAGTGAGAGGTGTTACTAGTGGTTAGTGAGAGGTGTTACTAGTGGTTAGTGAGAGGTGTTACTAGTGGTTAGTGAGAGGTGTTACTAGTGGTTAGTGAGAGGTGTTACTAGTGGTTAGTGAGAGGTGTTACTGGTGGTTAGTGAGAGGTGTTACTAGTGGTTAGTGAGAGGTGTTACTAGTGGTTAGTGAGAGGTGTTACTAGTGGTTAGTGAGAGGTGTTACTAGTGGTTAGTGAGAGGTGTTACTAGTGGTTAGTGAGAGGTGTTACTAGTGGTTAGTGAGAGGTGTTACTAGTGGTTAGTGAGAGGTGTTACTAGTGGTTAGTGAGAGGTGTTACTAGTGGTTAGTGAGAGGTGTTACTAGTGGTTAGTGAGAGGTGTTACTAGTGGTTAGTGAGAGGTGTTACTAGTGGTTAGTGAGAGGTGTTACTAGTGGTTAGTGAGAGGTGTTACTTGTGGTTAGTGAGAGGTGTTACTAGTGGTTAGTGGTTAGTGAGAGGTGTTACTAGTGGTTAGTGAGAGGTGTTACTAGTGGTTAGTGAGAGGTGTTACTAGTGGTTAGTGAGAGGTGTTACTAGTGGTTAGTGAGAGGTGTTACTAGTGGTTAGTGAGAGGTGTTACTAGTGGTTAGTGAGAGGTGTTACTAGTGGTTAGTGAGAGGTGTTACTAGTGGTTAGTGAGAGGTGTTACTAGTGGTTAGTGAGAGGTGTTACTAGTGGTTAGTGAGAGGTGTTACTAGTGGTTAGTGAGAGGTGTTACTAGTGGTTAGTGAGAGGTGTTACTAGTGGTTAGTGAGAGGTGTTACTAGTGGTTAGTGAGAGGTGTTACTAGTGGTTAGTGAGAGGTGTTACTAGTGGTTAGTGAGAGGTGTTACTAGTGGTTAGTGAGAGGTGTTACTAGTGTTTAGTGAGAGGTGTTACTAGTGGTTAGTGGTTAGTGAGAGGTGTTACTAGTGGTTAGTGAGAGGTGTTACTAGTGTTTAGTGTTTAGTGAGAGGTGTTACTAGTGTTTAGTGGTTAGTGAGAGGTGTTACTAGTGGTTAGTGAGAGGTGTTACTAGTGGTTAGTGAGAGGTGTTACTAGTGGTTAGTGAGAGGTGTTACTAGTGGTTAGTGAGAGGTGTTACTGGTGGTTAGTGAGAGGTGTTACTAGTGTTTAGTGAGAGGTGTTACTAGTGTTTAGTGAGAGGTGTTACTAGTGTTTAGTGTTTAGTGAGAGGTGTTACTAGTGTTTAGTGGTTAGTGAGAGGTGTTACTAGTGGTTAGTGGAAGAGGTGGTTGACTTATGTGGAGTGGTAGTGAGAGGTGGTTACTAGTGGTTAGTGAGAAGGTGTTACTAGTGGTTAGTGAGAGGGTGTTACTAGTGGTTAGTGAGAGGTGTGTACTCAGTGGGTTAGTGAGAGGTGTTATAGTGTTTAGTGAGAGGTGTTACTCAGGGGGTTAGTGGAGAGGTGTTACTAGTGTTTAGTGGAGAGGTGTTACTAGTGTTTAGTGAGAGGTTGTTACTAGTGGTTAGTGAGAGGTGTTACCTAGTTGGTTAGTGTTAGTGAGAGGTTGTTACTAGTGGGTTAGTGGTAGGATGTTAAGTGAGCTAGGTTGTTACTAGTGGTTAGTGAGAGGTGTTACTAAGTGGTTAATGCGAGGTGTTACTAGTGGTTAGTGAGAGGTGTTAACCTAGTGGTTAGTCGAGATGTGTTACTAGTGGTTAGTGAGAGGTGTTACTAGTGTTTAGTGAGAGGTGTTACTAGTGGTTAGTGAGAGGTTACTAGTGGGGTTAGTGAGAGGTGTTACTAGTGGTTAGTGAGAGGTTTACTAGTGTGTTAGTGAGAGGTGTTACTAGTGGTTAGTGAGAGGTGGTTACTAGTGGTTAGTGAGAGGTGTTACTAGTGGTTATGAGAGGTGTTACTATGGTTAGTGAGAGGTGTTACTAGTGTTAGTGAGAGGTGTTACTAGTGGTTAGTGAGAGTGTTACTAGTGGTTAGTGAGAGGTGTTACTAGTGGTTAGTGAGAGGTGTTACTAGTGTTTAGTGAGAGGTGTTACTAGTGGTTAGTGAGAGGTGTTTACTAGTGGTTAGTGAGAGGTGTTACTATGTTTAGTGAGAGGTGTACTAGTGGTTAGTGAGAGGTGTTACTAGTGGTTAGTGAGAGGTGTTACTAGTGTTTAGTGAGAGGTGTTACTAGTGGTTAGTGAGAGGTGGTTACTAGTGGTTAGTGAGAGGTGTTACTAGTGTTAGTGAGAGGTTGTTACTAGTGGTTAGTGAGAGGTGTTACTAGTGGTTAGTGAGAGGTGTTACTAGTGTTAGTGAGAGGTGTTACTAGTGGTTAGTGAGAGGTGTTACTAGTGGTTAGTGAGAGGTGTTACTAGTGGTAGTGAGAGGTGTACTAGTGGTTAGTGAGAGGTGTTACTAAGTGGTTAGTGAGAGGTGTTTACTAGTGGTTAGTGAGAGGTGTTACTAGTGTTTTAGTGGTTAGTGAGAGGTGTTACTAGTGGTTTAGTGAGAGGTGTTCTAGTGGTTAGTGAAGAGGTGTTACTAGTGGTTAGTGAGAGGTGTTAACTAGTGGTAGTGGGAGGTGTTACTAGTGGTTAGTGAAGGTGTTACTAGTGGTTAGTGGTTAGTGAGAGGTGTTACTAGTGTTGTGAGAGGTGTTACTAGTGGTTAGTGGTTAGTGAGAGGTGTTACTAGTGGTAGTGAGAGGTGTTACTAGTGGTTAGTGGGAGGGGTTACTAGTGGTTAGTGCAGAGGTTGTACTAGTGTTTTAGTGGTTAGTGAGAGGTGGTTTACTAGTGGTTAGTGAGAGGTGTTACTAGTGGTTCGTGGCGGTTAGTGAAGGGGTTACGAGTTGAGTTAGTGAGAGGTGTTACTAGTGGTTAGTGGGAGGTGTTACTAGTGGTTAGTGAGAGGTGTTACTAGTGGTTAGTGTTAGTGGGAGAGGTGTTACTAGTGGTTTAGTGAGAGGTGTTACTAGTGGTTAGTGGTTAGTGAGAGGTGTTACTAGTGGTTAGTGAGAGGTGTTACTAGTGGTTAGTGAGAGGTGTTACTAGTGGTTAGTGAGAGGTGTTACTAGTGGTTAGTGAGAGGTGTTACTAGTGGTTAGTGGTTAGTGAGAGGTGTTACTAGTGGTTAGTGAGAGGTGTTACTAGTGGTTAGTGAGAGGTGTTACTAGTGGTTGGTGGTTAGTGAGAGGTGTTACTAGTGGTTAGTGAGAGGTGTTACTAGTGGTTAGTGAGAGGTGTTACTAGTGGTTAGTGAGAGGTGTTACTAGTGGTTAGTGAGAGGTGTTACTAGTGGTTAGTGAGAGGTGTTACTAGTGGTTAGTGAGAGGTGTTACTAGTGGTTAGTGAGAGGTGTTACTAGTGGTTAGTGAGAGGTGTTACTAGTGGTTAGTGAGAGGTGTTACTAGTGGTTAGTGAGAGGTGTTACTAGTGGTTAGTGAGAGGTGTTACTAGTGGTTAGTGAGAGGTGTTACTAGTGGTTAGTGAGAGGTGTTACTAGTGGTTAGTGAGAGGTGTTACTAGTGGTTAGTGAGAGGTGTTACTAGTGGTTAGTGGTTAGTGAGAGGTGTTACTAGTGGTTAGTGAGAGGTGTTACTAGTGGTTAGTGAGAGGTGTTACTAGTGGTTAGTGAGAGGTGTTACTAGTGTTTAGTGAGAGGTGTTACTAGTGGTTAGTGAGAGGTGTTACTAGTGGTTAGTGAGAGGTGTTACTAGTGGTTAGTGAGAGGTGTTACTAGTGGTTAGTGAGAGGTGTTACTAGTGGTTAGTGAGAGGTGTTACTAGTGGTTAGTGAGAGGTGTTACTAGTGGTTAGTGAGAGGTGTTACTAGTGGTTAGTGAGAGGTGTTACTAGTGGTTAGTGAGAGGTGTTACTAGTGGTTAGTGAGAGGTGTTACTAGTGTTTAGTGGTTAGTGAGAGGTGTTACTAGTGGTTAGTGGTTTACTAAGGTTTCTTTCTGTTTATTATGTGTTTGTTAGTAAAAAACATCCATTCAGAGACACACAGAGACATTCAGACTGCTGTCTCAACTCCACATATGAGGGCTTGTCACTGACAGACAGACCGAAAGAAAAGTCAGACAGACAGACAGACAGACAGACAGACACTACAGTAGATCCAGAGTAGGCTACTCTACTCCCTCTGATATTAGCCTTCTCTCTCCTGCAGACGTTAACTCCAATCTGGGACAGAGATGGGAGTACCGAGAGGAGAGCATATCATGTCCCCGCAAAACATCACTCTTGAAATATTCAAACATCATAAGCCAGACGTGGGAGTTTAGCTGCCCTGGAGAGAGACAGAACCAGCTGGTGACAGAAACAAACTAGGCCAAGCCAAGGCCCTGTGGACTTGTTTTCTAGACACACACTGACACAGAGGACAAACACTTCCTGAATAACTAGAACCCTGTAGAAGTAGTTGTAACTGATGGAAGACTAGACATCAATACATTAATAGATAGTAGAGAGAGAGGCTGAATAACTAGAACTCTGTAGAAGTAGTTGTAACTGATGGAAGACTAGACATCAATACATTAATAGATAGTAGAGAGAGAGGCTGAATAACTAGAACTCTGTAGAAGTAGTTGTAACTGATTGAAGACTAGACATCAATACATGAATAGATAGTAGAGAGAGAGGCTGAATAACTAGAACTCTGTAGAAGTAGTTGTAACTGATTGAAGACTAGACATCAATACATGAATAGATAGTAGAGAGAGAGGCTGAATAACTAGAACTCTGTAGAAGTAGTTGTAACTGATTGAAGACTAGGCATTAATACATTAATAGATAGTAAAGAGACAAGGCTGAATAAGAGCTTATTAAATTAATCCCAACACCATAATCGTCTGATTACATTCTTGGAGAACGGGAAGACTGCCCTCTCCAAAAAACAAATGAGCCTGTAGTTAATTATGTAGTAATAGTTTTACAAGCCTCTCCACTAAAATAAAGCTTCTCAAAATCCCCTGGCTCCTGAACCACACAAATTCCTCTTTACAAAGGCTCCGCTCTGGCCCAATCCAGAGGTTTAACACAAGGCCCTGCTCTGGCCCAATCCAGAGGTTTAACACAAGGCCCTGCTCTGGCCATATCCAGAGGTTTAACACAAGGCCCTGCTCTGGCCCAATCCAAAGGTTTAACACAAGGCCCCACTCTGGCCCAATCCAGAGGTTTAACACAAAGCCCTGCTCTGGCCCAATTCAAAGGTTTAACACAAGGCCCCGCTCTGGCCCAATCCAGAGGTTTAACACAAGGCCCCACTCTGGCCCAATCCAGAGGTTTAACACAAGGCCCTGCTCTGGCCCAATTCAAAGGTTTAACACAAGGCCCCGCTCTGGCCCAATCCAGAGGTTTAACACAAGGCCCTGCTCTGGCCCAATCCAGAGGTTTAACACAAGGCCCCACTCTGGCCCAATCCAGAGGTTTAACACAAGGCCCTGCTCTGGCCCAATTCAGAGGTTTAACACAAGGCCCCGCTCTGGCCCAATCCAGAGGTTTAACACAAGGACCCGCTCTGGCCCAATCCAGAGGTTTTAAAACAAGGCCCTGCTCTGAAAAACAGCTTCTATCTCAAGGCCATCAGACTGTTAAACAGCCACCACTAACATTGAGTGGCTGCTGCCAACACACTGACTCAACTCCAGCCACTTTAATAATGGGAATTGATGGGAAATGATGTAAAATATATCACTAGCCACTTTAAACAATGCTACCTAATATAATGTTTACATACCCTACATTATTCATCTCAAATGTATATGTATATACTGTACTCTATATCATCTACTGCATCTTTATGTAATACATGTATCACTAGCCACTTTAACTATGCCACTTTGTTTTACATACTCATCTCATATGTATATACTGTACTCGATACCATCTACTGTATCTTGCCTATGCTGCTCTGTACCATCACTCATTCATATATCCTTATGTACATATTCTTTATCCCCTTACACTGTGTATAAGACAGTAGTTTTGGAATTGTTAGCTAGATTACTTGTTGGTTATTACTGCATTGTCGGAACTAGAAGCACAAGCATTTCACTACACTCGCATTAACATCTGCTAACCATGTGTATGTGACAAATAACATTTGATTTGATTTGATTTGATTTGGGCCCAATCCAGAGGTTTACCACAAGGTCCCGCTCTGGCCCAATCCAGAGGTTTAACACAAGGCCCCGCTCTGGCCCAATCCAGAGGTTTAACACAAGGCCCCGCTCTGGCCCAATCCAGAGGTTTAACACAAGGCCCCGCTCTGGCCCAATCCAGAGGTTTAACACAAGGCCCCGCTCTGGCCCAATCCAGAGGTTTAACACAAGGCCCCGCTCTGGCCCAATCCAGAGGTTTAACACAAGGCCCCGCTCTGGCCCAATCCAGAGGTTTACCACAAGGCCCTGCTCTGGCCCAATCCAGAGGTTTAACACAAGGCCCTGCTCTGGCCCAATCCAGAGGTTTACCACAAGGCCCTGCTCTGGCCCAATCCAGAGGTTTAAAACAAGGCCCTGCTCTGGCCCAATCCAGAGGTTTAAAACAAGGCCCTGCTCTGGCCCAATCCAGAGGTTTAACACAAGGCCCTGCTCTGGCCCAATCCAGAGGTTTAACACAAGGCCCTGCTCTGGCCCAATCCAGAGGTTTAACACAAAAAGAGGAGAGAGAACCGTGACCCAGTTATAAAGCTGTTATAACTACATAATCTGATGTAAAAGATGGTTCTTTTTAATTGCATAAATGTATCACAGATCTAGGTAGAGCATGGCAGAGAGACCATATATATATATATATTTTTTTTTTCACCTTTATTTAACCAGGTAGGCAGGTAAATTCTCATTTACAATTGCGACCTGGCCAAGATAAAGCAAAGCAGTTCGACACATACAACGACACAGAGTTACACATGGAGTAAAACAAACATACAGTCAATAATGCAGTATAAACAAGTCTATATACAATGTGAGCAAATGAGGTGAGATAAGGGAGGTAAAGGCAAAAAAAAGGCCATGGTGGCAAAGTAAATACAATATAGCAAGTAAAACACTGGAATGGTAGATTTGAAGAATGTGCAAAGTAGAAATAAAAATAATGGGGTGCAAAGGAGCATATGAGCCATTAGCTAAATCAGCTCTTGTGGACTGCCTACGTAAACATTCAGCATCTAACCAAATTACACAAGATTTTAGTTTTGTGGTTTAATCGAGATATTTAAACAAAACAACCAGCCAAGAAACCCAATGGGTTTAACACTGAGGTCAGGACAGGTAGTGTTTTCTACCCTGCTGTCACTGAGGTCAGGACAGGTAGTGTTTTCTACCCTGCTGTCACTGAGGTCAGGACAGGTAGTGTTTTCTACCCTGCTGTCACTGAGGTCAGGACAGGTAGTGTTTTCTACCCTGCTGTCACTGAGGTCAAGACAGGCAGACTGGGACCAGAGTGGTTGGTGATGGTGTTAGTGAGGAGAAGCAGGAGGAGAACACTGAGAAATGACAGGGTTCCATATAGCCTTATAAGGAGAAGAACACTGAGAAATGACAGGGCTCCATATAGCCTTATAAGGAGGAGAACACTGAGAAATGACAGGGCTCCATAGAGCCTTATAAGGAGGAGAACACTGAGAAATGACAGGGTTCCATATAGCCTTATAAGGAGAAGAACACTGAGAAATGACAGGGCTCCATATAGCCTTATAAGGAGAAGAACACTGAGAAATGACAGGGCTCCATGGAGCCTTGTGTGTTTTAGGTTGGAGAGTAAACATAAGAGTAGGACGTTTGGTGGCGTGAAACTCTTACCTTAATGAGTGTGATTCCCCTGGCCTGGAGGAGACACAGCCCACCATCTCATCACACAGCTTCCTGATGAACTGGTGAGGAACCACGAACACTAGGAGGTCAGCCCCCTCAGCAGCATCCTGGAGCTGAGGAACAGCCACCTGTTGAGAGGGAAGGAGGGTGAGAGTGTGGGGGGGGGGGGGGTGAGAGAGAGAGGGAAGGAGGGTGAGAGAGAGAGAGAGAGAGAGGGAAGGAGGGTGAGAGAGAGAGAGAGAGAGGGAAGGAGGGTGAGAGAGAGAGAGAGAGAGAGAGAGAGAGGGAAGGAGGGTGAGAGAGAGAGAGAGAGAGAGAGAGAGAGAGAGAGAGAGAGAAGGAGGGTGAGAGAGAGAGAGAGAGAGAGAGAGAGAAGGAGGGTGAGAGAGAGAGAGAGAGAGAGAGAGAGAGAGAGAGAGAGAGAGAGAGAGAGAGGGAAGGAGGGTGAGAGAGAGAGAGAAGAGAGAGAGAGAGAGAGAGAGAGAGAGAGAGAGAGAGAGAGGGAAGGAGGGTGAGGGGGCATGAGAGCGAGAGAGAGAGAGGGAAGGAGGGTGAGAGGGGGCATGAGAGCGAGAGAGAGAGAGAGGAAAGGAGGGAAGGAGGGTGAGAGAGAGAGAGAGAGAGAGAGAGAGAGAGAGAGAGAGAGAGAGAGAGAGAGAGAGAGAGAGAGAGAGAGAGGGAAGGAGGGTGAGAGGGGGGGTGAGAGAGAGAAAAATAGAGAGAGGGAAGGAGGGTGAGAGAGAGAGGAGGGTGAGAGGGGGGTGAGAGAGAGGGAAGGAGGGTGAGAAAGAGAGAGGGGGGGTGGAGAGATAGAGAGGGGGTGGGTGGGTGGATGAGAGAGGGGGGGGGGGGGTTGGTGATGGTGTAAACTACAAGCTTTCAGTCTTTGTTTAAACTCATTTCTGTTCAGACAGTCCTCTTACCACGTTGTCAGGCAGTCTGTATCCAGGCAGGTACTTGACATTCTCATGGTCTGTGTTGATGATGTCTGTGAGATTCCTGCCATTCACGTTCTCCTCAAACACCCACATCTTGACTGTGGTGGCGAAACGCTGCAGGGCCTGAGCATTACTGCCGATTATCCTGGCAATGGCTGAACCCCTGTAGGGAACAAGAATCATCGATGTACATTACACTACTCTACAACTTACCATTTACCATCGTCCTGTGGCAAGAGACAATAGCAAAAACAATCTAAATTACTATCTTAACTGTTCACCATTATTTTAGAATGGGATAACCTAATAAAATTCAGTCTTGTCCTTTGTCAAGAAATTGCTCATGTCATAAACATTATCCTTTAAACATTATCCTACAGAAATGCATTGTCCTCCCCTCAACATAAGTGGATTCAAAACCCCACGTTGCTCTCCTACGTCTATGTTATACAATGGATCCGCGCTCGCCTCTGCGCCAGAGAGAGATATACCTAACGTTACATTGTAAGAGACAGACACTGGCAGCTAATGCTGCTCTATCTGGCCAGCTAGCCCTGTAACATCTATCTGACCAGCTAGCCCTGTAACATCTATCTGACCAGCTAGCCCTGTAACATCTATCTGACCAGCTAGCCCTGTAACATCTATCTGACCAGCTAGCCCTGTAACATCTATCTGACCAGCTAGCCCTGTAACATCTATCTGGCCAGCTAGCCCTGTAACATCTATCTGACCAGCTAGCCCTGTAACATCTATCTGACCAGCTAGCCCTGTAACATCTATCTGACCAGCTAGCCCTGTAACATCTATCTGACCAGCTAGCCCTGTAACATCTATCTGACCAGCTAGCCCTGTAACATATATCTGACCAGCTAGCCCTGTAACATCTATCTGACCAGCTAGCCCTGTAACATCTATCTGACCAGCTAGCCCTGTAACATCTATCTGACCAGCTAGCCCTGTAACATCTATCTGACCAGCTAGCCCTGTAACATCTACCTGACCAGCTAGCCCTGTAACATCTATCTGACCAGCTAGCCCAGTAACATCTATCTGACCAGCTAGCCCTGTAACATCTATCTGACCATCTAGCCCTGTAACATCTATCTGACCAGCTAGCCCTGTAACATCTATCCGACCAGCTAGCCCTGTAACATCTATCTGACCAGCTAGCCCTGTAACATCTATCTGACCAGCTAGCCCTGTAACATCTATCTGACCAGCTAGCCCTGTAACATCTATCTGGCCAGCTAGCCCTGTAACATCTATCTGACCAGCTAGCCCTGTAACATCTATCTGACCATCTAGCCCTGTAACATCTATCTGACCAGCTAGCCCTGTAACATCTATCTGACCAGCTAGCCCTGTAACATCTATCTGACCAGCTAGCCCTGTAACATCTATCTGACCAGCTAGCCCAGTAACATCTATCCGACCAGCTAGCCCAGTAACATCTATCCGGCCAGCTAGCCCTGTAACATCTATCCGGCCAGCTAGCCCTGTAACATCTATCCGACCAGCTAGCCCTGTAACATCTATCCGACCAGCTAGCCCTGTAACATCTATCCGACCAGCTAGCCCTGTAACATCTATCTGACCAGCTAGCCCTGTAACATCTATCTGACCAGCTAGCCCTGTAACATCTATCTGACCAGCTAGCCCTGTAACATCTATCTGGCCAGCTAGCCCTGTAACATCTATCTGACCAGCTAGCCCTGTAACATCTATCTGACCAGCTAGCCCTGTAACATCTATCTGACCAGCTAGCCCTGTAACATCTATCTGACCAGCTAGCCCTGTAACATCTATCTGACCAGCTAGCCCTGTAACATCTATCTGACCAGCTAGCCCTGTAACATCTATCTGACCAGCTAGCCCTGTAACATCTATCTGACCAGCTAGCCCAGTAACATCTATCTGACCAGCTAGCCCAGTAACATCTATCTGACCAGCTAGCCCTGTAACATCTATCTGACCAGCTAGCCCTGTAACATCTATCTGACCAGCTAGCCCTGTAACATCTATTTGACCAGCTAGCCCTGTAACATCTATCTGACCATCTAGCCCATCTATCTGACCATCTCTATAGATTGCATGTCATCGACAGGAGCAACAGTGATCATTGACAGTGACTGGACTCACCAGTTTCCAGAGCCGACAATGCACACTTTCAGAGGCGACGCCATTTGGAGATGTTTCCTATATGTTTCTGGAGAAGAAACTGTTCAAAAATGTACTGATTCCGAAGATATAGGTAACTAGTGACAGATGATATGAGGAGAGGAGACAGGAGAGCGCCTCTAAGCGACTACAGACTAAACTACTGTAAATGACATCATCAAGGAGATGCCGCACAGGAGGATTCTGGGATTACGAGTTTTTTTTATGTTAGTTACAATTAGCAGATGGAAATTGAGTAGCCTATTTCAGATGTCTGTCCCCTGATAAATTGCAAGACAATTGTTGCAATGTTTACTAATGTCTCTCTTCTGGAAGAAATTCATGAAGAATATGAATTGAATAGCCTTACATTTTCATATCAAATAGGCTAAATGACATAGTCCTATTTTTTTACCTATTCGAAATGAAATATTGAATATCTCACTTAATGAGATATTGTGAATCCGTGTGTTCTCAGCGATGATGCATATAGCCCTGTATTCTAGAGGTACATCGGTATCGTGGTTGGCTGGGAGTCAAAGGGAGTGACCATCCCGGGATTTCCAGTAGAAAAAAAAACGCAGAAACGTCAGAGCCACACACCAACACCGCAGCAAGACACGGAATACCCCTCTTCTCCTCTCTCTTCTTCTCTCGGCATAAGTCAGTACAGGGGTCCATATTCTCCAAGAAGCTGCACTAACGGAGAATGTGGTCATCACCCTGTTCTGGAATCTCCACTGCATTCGATCTTCTTCTCGTTCGGTTTTCCACCTTCTAAAACAAGATAATCTTATTTTGAGCTTAAATCTCAACTATGGACAAGCACCCAGGCTCCAACACGATCAACCCCGCATCCTACCATGGGAATCCGGCCGCACGGTGTTCGGACCGAGGAGTCGGCGGTCCGTGTCCGCACAGCCTGGGCTCAGAGGCAGGCACCGCAGGCAGCCGTGGTGGGGTGTCCGGGGACAGCGCGTCCACTACGCATCAAACCCACAAGCGGCGCCTGGAGGGGGTCCTCAATAAATACACCAACCTGCTACAGGGATGGCAGAACAGGTA
Source organism: Oncorhynchus kisutch (assembly GCF_002021735.2). Lineage (NCBI taxonomy): Eukaryota > Metazoa > Chordata > Actinopteri > Salmoniformes > Salmonidae > Oncorhynchus > Oncorhynchus kisutch. Next base: position 10,589,632 of record NW_022261979.1, on the reverse strand, counting down.
CAGTAGCCTATTCAGGGGGTCTAGCTCTGGTCCAAGAAGTTATACGCGGACGCACACTAACGCCGTAGAACAGGCGTAGTTTTATAGTGGTTATTAGCCGAGTTTGGTGCCATTGTTGATCAGTTGTGTCTGCTCGAAAGTCATCTCATTTCACACATATATTTTTTAAAATCTCATTTAATCTTATCTATTCATAACAAGTTCGCTTCGATATTAAATATTCATCTTATCTATTTCATTTTCACCAATTTTTTTCGTATCTTATCACATCTATTGATAACAGAAGTTACCAAAAAGGGGGGGCGGGGCAGATCACATTCGCCGTCATTGATCAGCTGATTGATGAAGATGTCATAACGCACAGGATGTTTCCATTGGAAGAACTGAACCGAGAGGAGCGTCGCTTTGCGTTGCTGCACGACAAGGCATTTTTCCGTCCCGTTGCCGTGTTTACTAAAACACCGTTGTTGTTGTTGGCAAGTGATGACAATTAACATAATATATAAATACTGTTTTCATGTTCTATTCAGCTCTGTTCTATTCTATAGTTTAGTGAATTATTTGTGAAGTGGTCGCACTGCCTTCCGTCATGAAAGCTGTCATTGAGTTCATAGAGATAAGGCACTGAGACAGGACGCTTAATAAATACTGTAACATGAAGGCGGACTCAGACAGGAACAGGGTTTCGCTGATATAGTGGAACAGTTGTTTTGGAATGATTTCATGTTCAGAGCCAGATGGTCCCAGGCTGTGGGAGAGTTCCAGGGTGATAGGTTGACAGTCTGCGATGGGGGACAACAACAGACTCTATTTCACTGTCCTTTGCATTCCCTATTACTGAACTCATTCAGAGTGAATAGACCTTTTTACACTTGTTCAGTAGACCTGTCTACCAACACACAGGCCCTATTCCCTTCATAGTGCACTACCTTAGACCAGAGCCCTATTCCCTATATAGTGCACTACTTTAGACCAGGACCCTATTCCCTTCATAGTGCACTACCTTAGACCAGAGCCCTATTCCCTTCATAGTGCACTACCTTAGACCAGAGCCCTATTCCCTTCATAGTGCACTACCTTAGACCATGACCCTATTCCCTACATAGTGCACTACATTAGACCAGGGCCCTATTCCCTATATAGTGCACTACTTTAGACCAGAGCCCTATTCCCTTCATAGTGCACTACCTTAGACCAGGACCCTATTCCCTATATAGTGCACTACTTTAGACCAGAGCCCTATTCCCTATATAGTGCACTACTTTAGACCAGAGCCCTATTCCCTATATAGTGCACTACTTTAGACCAGAGCCCTATTCCCTATATAATGCACTACCTTAGACCAGGACCCTATTCCCTATATAGTGCACTACTTTAGACCAGGACCCTATTCCCTATATAGTGCACTACTTTAGACCAGAGCCCTATTCCCTATATAGTGCACTACTTTAGACCAGAGCCCTATTCCCTATATAGTGCACTACTTTAGACCAGAGCCCTATTCCCTATATAATGCACTACCTTAGACCAGGACCCTATTCCCTATATAGTGCACTACTTTAGACCAGGACCCTATTCCCTATATAGTGCACTACTTTAGACCAGGACCCTATTCCCTATATAGTGCACTACTTTAGACCAGGACCCTATTCCCTATATAGTGCACTACTTTAGACCAGAGCCCTATTCCCTTCATAGTGCACTACCTTAGACCAGGACCCTATTCCCTATATAGTGCACTACTTTAGACCAGAGCCCTATTCCCTTCATAGTGCACTACCTTAGACCAGGACCCTGTTCCCTATATAGTGCACTACATTAGACCAGGGCCCTATTCCCTATATAGTGCACTACTTTAGACCAGAGCCCTATTCCCTATATAGTGCACTACTTTAGACCAGAGCCCTATTCCCTATATAATGCACTACCTTAGACCAGGACCCTATTCCCTACATAGTGCACTACTTTAGACCAGGGCCCTATTCCCTATATAGTGCACTACTTTAGACCAGAGCCCTATTCCCTATATAGTGCACTACTTTAGACCAGAGCCCTATTCCCTAT
>NW_022261979.1:10577568-10582568 GCF_002021735.2 Oncorhynchus kisutch | reverse complement strand
CCTCCTCCTCCTACTGATACACACTCTTACTCCTCCTCCTCTTCCTCCTCCTCTTCCTGATAAACACTCTTACTCCTCCTCCTCTTCCTCCTCCTCCTCTTCCTCCTCCTCCTCCTCCTCCTCCTCTTCCTCCTCCTCCTGATACACACTCTTCCTCCTCCTCCTCTTCCTCCTCCTCCTACTGATACACACTCTTACTCCTCCTCCTCTTCCTCCTCCTCCTACTGATACACACTCTTACTCCTTCCTCCTCTTCCTCCTCCTCCTCCTGATAAACACTCTTACTCCTCCTCCTCTTCTTCCTCCTCCTACTGATACACACTCTTACTCCTCCTCCTCCTCTTCCTCCTCCTACTGATACACACTCTTATTCCTCCTCCTCTTCCTCCTCCTCCTACTGATACACACTCTTATTCCTCCTCCTCTTCCTCCTCCTCCTACTGATACACACTCTTACTCCTCCTCCTCTTCCTCCTCCTACTGATACACACTCTTACTCCTCCTCCTCCTCCTCCTCCTACTGATACACACTCTTACTCCTCCTCCTCCTCTTCCTCCTCCTCCTGATACACACTCTTACTCCTCCTCCTCCTCTTCCTCCTCCTACTGATACACACTCTTACTCCTCCTCCTCCTCTTCCTCCTCCTCCTGATACACACTCCTCCTCCTCCTCCTCTTCCTCCTCCTCCTGATACACACTCCTCCTCCTCTTCCTCCTCCTCCTGATACGCACTCCTCCTCCTCCTCTTCCTCCTCCTCCTGATACACACTCCTCCTCCTCCTCTTCCTCCTCCTCCTGATACGCACTCTTACTCCTTCTCCTCTTCCTACTCCTCCTGATACACACTCTTCCTCCTCCTCCTCCTCCTGATACACACTCCTCCACCTCCTCTTCCTCCTCCTCCTGATCACACTCTTACTCCGCAACGCCACACAAATCAGAATCTGGTCATCTGGAGTTGATGGGATGAGCAGCCGGTCCTCCAGAGCAGACCACCCTTCCTCCTCCTCTTCCTCCTCCTCCTCCTCCTGCTCCTACTGATACACACTCTTACTCCTCCTCCTCTTCCTCCTCCTACTGATACACACTCCTCCTCCACCTCTTCTTCTTCCTCCTCCTCTTCCTCCTCCTCCTCCTCTTCCTCCTCCTCTTCATCCTCCTCCTCCTTCTTCTCCTCCTCCTCCTCATCCTCCTCATGCATATACAGCACCACATATGCACAGAATTGTACTTCGACAAGTCTGCCGTAGCTCCCTCTGTACTGGGCCACTCTAGTTGTGTGCCAAGCAGAAGGGATGTGAGATGTAGCGCCCTCTGTACTGGGCCAATCAGAAGGGATGTGAGATGTAGAGCCCTCTGTACTGGGCCACTCTAGTTGTGTGCCAATCAGAAGGGATGTGAGATGTAGCGCCCTCTGTACTGGGCCAAGCAGAAGGGATGTGAGATGTAGCGCCCTCTGTACTGGGCCAATCAGAAGGGATGTGAGATGTAGAGCTCTCTGTACTGGGCCACTCTAGTTCTGTGCCAAGCAGAAGGGATGTGAGATGTAGCGCCCTCTGTACTGGGCCAATCAGAAGGGATGTGAGATGTAGAGCTCTCTGTACTGGGCCACTCTAGTTCTGTGCCAAGCAGAAGGGATGTGAGATGTAGCGCCCTCTGTACTGGGCCAAGCAGAAGGGATGTGAAATGTAGAGCTCTCTGTACTGTGCCACTCTAGTTCTGTGCCAAGCAGAAGGGATGTGAGATGTAGCGCCCTCTGTACTGGGCCAAGCAGAAGGGATGTGAAATGTAGTGCTCTCTGTACTGGGCCACTCTAGTTCTGTGCCAATCAGAAGGGATGTGAGATGTAGAGCCCTCTGTACTGGGCCACTCTAGTGCTGTGCCAATCAGAAGGGATGTGAGATGTAGAGCCCTCTGTACTGGGCCACTCTAGTTCTGTGCCAATCAGAAGGGATGTGAGATGTAGAGCTCTCTGTAGCCAAACCCCAGTGGAGGTGCATCTGCCTCGGTCTGTCAGACTCTGACGTGAGAGTGGTTTTGGCACATGACAGGATACATTAGTTCAGAATGAACTGTCTCCCTTAAAACAATTTCTCTCTCTCTCTATCTCTCTCTCTCCCTCTCTCTGTATCTCTCTCTTTCTCTCTCTCCCTCTCCCTCTCTCTCTCTCTCACTCTCTCCTCTCTCCTCTCTCTCTCCTCTCTCTCTCTCTCTCCTCTATCTCTCTCTCTCTCTCTCTCTCTCTCTCTCTCTCTCTCTCTCTCCCCACACAGTAGATACTACTCCATGATGATATATTAACATGGTTATAACCCTAATGTAACTACTCCATGATGATACATTAACATGGTTATAACCCTAATGTAACAGTAGATACTACTCCATGATGATACGTTAACATGGTTATAACCCTAATGTAACAGTAGATACTACTCCATGATGATACATTAACATGGTTATAACCCTAATGTAACTACTCCATGATGATACATTAACATGGTTATAACCCTAATGTAACAGTAGATACTACTCCATGATGATACATTAACATGGTTATAACCCTAATGTAACAGTAGATACTACTCCATGATGATACATTAACATGGTTATAACCCTAATGTAACAGTAGATACTACTCCATGATGATACATTAACATGGTTATAACCCTAATGTAACAGTAGATACTACTCCATGATGATACATTAACATGGTTATAACCCTAATGTAACAGTAGATACTACTCCATGATGATACGTTAATAAAATGCAATTAATTACTTAAAAATCATACAATGTGATTTTTGTTTTAGATTCCGTCTCTCACAGTTGAAGTGTACCTATGATAAAAATTACAGACCTCTACATGCTTTGTAAGTAGGAAAACCTGCAAAATCGGCAGTGTATCAAATACTTGTTCTCCCCACTGTAGATAGATAGAGAGATAAAACAAGGAGGTGGGGATAGATAAGGAGATAAAGAGAGAGAGAGATACTTACTCGAGGCTAAACCACGACCAACAACATTGGACACTCTATGGAACAAAAAGCCTTCACTATATTATCCTGGAATATCCAAGGCCTGAGGTCATCTGCCTTTGGCCTAAAGAGCAGAAACCCGGACTTCACCAAAGAAATCGGTAATACAGACATTGTCATCCTGCAAGAAACCTGGTATAGAGGAGATGGACCCACTGGTTTGCCCTCTAGGTTACAGAGAGCTGGTAGTCCCATCCACCAAACTACCAGGTGTGAAACAGGGAAGGGGACTCAGGGGGTATGCTAATTTGGTATAGAGCAGACCTAACTCACTCCATTAAATTAATCAAAACAGGAACATTCTACATTTGGCTAGAAATTCAAAAAGAAATTATCCTAACAGAGAAAAATGTCCTCCTGTGTGCTACCTATATCCCCCCACTAGAATCCCCATATTTTAATGAAGACAGCTTCTCCATCCTGGAGGGGGAAATCAATCACTTCCAGGCCCAGGGACATGTACTAGTCTGTGGTGACCTAAATGCCAGAACCGGACAAGAACCTGACACCCTCAGCACACAGGGGGACAAACACCTGCCTGGAGCTGACAGCATTCCCTCCCCCATATGCCCCCCTAGGCACAACTATGACAACATAACCAACAAAAACGGGTCACAACTCCTGCAGCTCTGTCGCACGCTGGGTATGTACATAGTCAACGGTAGGCTTCGAGGGGACTCCTATGGTAGGTACACCTATAGCTCATCTCTTGGCAGTAGTACTGTAGACTACTTTATCACTGACCTCAACCCAGAGTCTCTCAGAGCGTTCACAGTCAGCCCACTGACACCCCTATCAGACCACAGCAAAATCACAGTCTACTTAAACAGAGCAATACTCAATCATGAGGCATCAAAGCCAAAGGAACTGAGTAACATTAAGAAATGCTATAGATGGAAGGAATGCAGTTTGGAAACCTACCAAAAAACAATTAGGCAACAACAAATTCAATCCCTCTTAGACAATTTCCTGGGTAAAACGTTCCACTGTAATAGTGAAGGTGTAAACTTGGCAGTAGAAAATCTTAACAGTATATTTGACCTCTCAGCTTCCCTATCAAATCTAAAAATCTCAAATAGAAAACCGAAGAAAATTAACAATAATGACAAATGGTTTGATGAAGAATGCAAAAATCTAAGAAAGAAATTGAGAAACCTGTCCAACCAAAAACATAGAGACCCGGAAAACCTGAGTCTACGCCTTCACTATGGTGAATCACTAAAACAATACAGAAATACACTACGGAAAAAGAAGGAACAGCATGTCAGAAATCAGCTCAATGCAATTGAAGAATCCATAGACTCTAACCACTTCTGGGAAAATTGGAAAACACTAAACAAACAACAACACGAAGAATTATCTATCCAAAATGGAGATGTATGGGTAAACCACTTCTCCAATCTTTTTGGCTCTATAACAAAGAATAAAGAGCAAAAACATATACATGATCAAACACAGATCTTAGAATCAACTATTAAAGACTACCAGAACCCACTGGATTCTCCAATTACATTGAAAGAGTTACAGGACAAAATAAAAACCCTCCAACCCAAAAAGGCCTGTGGTGTTGATGGTATCCTCAATGAAATGATCAAATATACAGACAACAAATTCCAATTGGCTATACTAAAACTCTTTAACATCATACTTAGCTCTGGCATCTTCCCCAATATTTGGAACCAAGGACTGATCACCCCAATCCACAAAAGTGGAGACAAATTTGACCCCAATAACTACCGTGGAATATGTGTCAACAGTAACCTCGGGAAAATCCTCTGCATTATTATTAACAGCAGACTCGTACATTTCCTCAATGAAAACAATGTACTGAGCAAATGTCAAATTGGCTTTTTACCAAATTACCGTACAACAGACCACGTATTCACCCTGCACACCCTAATTGACAATCAAACAAACCAAAACAAAGGCAAGGTCTTCTCATGCTTTGTTGATTTCAAAAAAG